>NC_047027.1:21304706-21321442 GCF_902652985.1 Pecten maximus
GATTTGTACACACTGGTATCTTTTGGCCACTTCCTGGTGACCGTCAGCCCTGTTTGTGGTCAGTGATCAGTGGCTACAGACTTATCTTGTGTGGGATTCAGTCACGTGACCCAGGAATTAACTCTGAGTCATGTGACCGAATCAGGCTGACGTAGATCGGTGGTAGATGGTACCCTGGCCTGGTTGAATGCGGGTCTAGATAACGAGGTGTATATTACCTATTTTACCCCTCTCTAGAAGCAGCAGGTGTCCTGCTCTAGAACATTGATGTTCTGTACCGCAAAAGTGGGAACGCTGGTTCATGTGCGCTCTCAAAGGTGATGATTCCTCTTCTGGAGAGCTCTGTCTCTCCTAAATACGTAACTGGACAGTCTGCACACTGGATGTGATAGCTAGCTCCTGACTTATCTAGTGTGTTGTTCTTGTCCTTATGAGCCACTAGCATGCAACATATGGTGTTGACTTGATTGGTGTGGATCATCACGTTCAGCTTCTGGATATGTCTGGCTATAGCCGCAGATACAGAATGTATTATTTCCTTACGAATCACCTAAACATGTTTATTTCCTGCAGCATAATTGTTTTTCTATAATATGGACATTCTTTTGCATTATTCTTTCAAACGGGGGGGGGGGGGGGGGGGGGGGGCGCTGGCCGAGTGGTAAAGGGGTCCCGAAACTTTAACGCTAGCCCTCCACCACTTGGTTGCGAGTTCGAAACCTACGTGGGGCAGTTGCCAGGTAATGACCGTAGGCCGGTGGTTTTTCTCCGGGTACTCCGGCTTTCCTCCACCTCCAAACCTGGCACGTCCTTAAATGACCCTGGCTGTTAAAAGGACGTGAAACAAGAACAAACCAAACTTTCAAACGAAGCTATTCATTCGATGCGCTAGTTTTTTTTAGCGATGTTGTAAAATTTGACAGTATGGATGAAGCTCAAGGGTACATCAACACTAACATGTATCCATACTTTGATATATATCACGTGCTAACGAACAAACATGATGTTTTAAGAAGCATTACATGTACATATATGCAAAGGTGTGACAAACGTTTTGGTTTTGTGAATAAACGAACGATTTGCATAATACTTGCATAAGTCCTGATCTGAATTAAGATGAATAAACAATGTGAATGTATTTGCAAAAGGACAGCAATGAACATCAACTGATATTTAGACGACATACATATACATGTTAAGAGCAAAATTAAATAAGAGACATATATGCTTAGAGTAAAATATGTTCAACGATATGTCTGATATAGCGAAATAAAATAAACGACATATCTGTTATTGTGTAATAATATAAGCAACGTATTTGCTATTATGTAATGGAACCAGCGACATATATAAGCATAGAAAAAACAGCATGTCTGAAACGAATAAATAGAATACGTTACATTTTATTTAGATACATTAAGCGACATATCTGTAAGAGCTCAATAGCGTAAATGACATGCATAATGATTATTTAAAAGGAGGAGTGACAAATCTGTAATAGAAAAATGGAATGAGTGATATATTTGTTATAATAGCTAAATCGAATAAGTTACATATTTTGAAGCGGAATATTTGTTTAACTTTTAATGAAATAAATGACATATCAGTTAAAAGAATATGCCTCTCGAGAAGGAAATAAAACCGGAGCGCATTTTCATATGGCGACCCTCATATAACTAACTCGGTTGTCTCTCTTCTTGTTCTTTATAATTGACAGACGAAGAGAAACACACACGTTTTACAGCAGAACAAGCAGAAATAAATAAGAAATCTGCATAACACACACACAAAAAAAAAAAAAAAAAAAACACACCTCAAAACACGGAAATATCAACAAATATACTAATCAGCCTTTCCTTTGTGAACTGGTAATTTAGACTGAGAATTGTATCAATCAAGCAACTAGTATCACAGGAGATTGTTATAAAACTACATTCATATGTTAGCTTTATTTTTAATATCATCATGACTTTGATATGTTTTCATCATGATTAACACTTAATGACCTGGTTAAATGGGTGATATGTAGATTTAAACACCCTCAGGTATCATACCATGGCCAAATTATGATCAGTTTCCATCCTGAAACCCCCCAGGGAAAATACTAACGTCTAGTAGATGTAACATCATATCACCATGCAACCAGGAATATGAATAAATGAATACATATGTGTCAATTGATGAGTAAACAATCATTCATCTTAGATGACCATAACAAAGATGTCTCTCTAAAATGAAATTAAGCAAAATAGTCTACATTATTTCAAGTAGATCAAGTAAAGAGAAAGAATAAACATGTTATCTGTAAAGGTTTCATCGATACTAGGACGGTACAATTGAATATGACGAGAATCTACATCGTTTAACAGTATATTGAAAGTGCAATACACTGTATACACCGTACTTAGTTTACTTTGCTTTAATCGGGGTCATTTAATAGAGCGTGATGATAAATAACTGGCGAATATTGATTTATACAGTCAAAGTGTTAAGTGCATAAGTTTTACAATTTGTGATTGCGCGAATTGAATTGCCACAAAAAAACTCAGATTGTGAAAACCACAAAATGTTAACCATGTGGAGATTGACAGCTATACAGTAGGTTATTATGATAAATGGAGACGCCAATCAAATACCATCAATGTTACCTATTTCTGTTATTATAACTCCTCATTATTATAGTGTATATTGATGTTAACATAAATCTTCTTATTTTGCGCATACAAAATTTACCGCAAAACCAAATTAATTAATATAGGCCTTTTCGATTTCCATTGGAGTTGCGACGGAATAAGTGTGTGTAGGGTTCTCTGATAGTACGATTAAGATTATAGGTCGGTGGAGTACTGACGCTTATCAAAGGTATATTGGAATCCCGCCAGCTAATTTGTTTTGTTGAGACAGGTAACATGAGGATATATGGGTAGTGGGATCATTCATTCCATTTCTGTGCATGTAATGATCAGCTATAAGACCAAAGAAGGTGTGAATATTAATGTAGGCTGCCGGATTATTTGGAGGCCACAGCGGGGGATCGTTTGGGAGAAGTTTGACACTGTTATAAAGAGAAAGTTGGATGCTCGCCATCTGCTCAAAATGAATGGTATTGCTAATATTGTTATAGTCAAAGGGAAACAACTCATAGAATATATCAAATATTGAATGATCCCAAACACTTTTATTATATGGTCGGTTTAACTAATAGTGTGAAACCTAGTAAAAAAAGTCGCTCCTGATTCATGAACACTTGTTATGGCAACCAAGGTTTCTTGAGACATTTGTAATCTGTTCAGATTTAGTCACCTATGCAACAACGCAGCGTGATTTCTTAAAAGTATAAGCTTTATTAAGACATTTTTCTTCTGTATCGTAATTTGCAGTGTTCTGTCTTGTATTCATTTTTAAGTAATCATACGATCACAATCTAAATTTAATTTAATTCCAATCATCGTAGAATTGTTGCCAATTGTTCAATATTTCATGTACATCACAAAATACTGCTTCATTCATATACATAATTATTTTATGGATGAGGTGTAGATGTACATAAATATTATACTTACTAATGGGTTTGTAAAAATGTACACATAACGTTCAAATAAGCAGCTGTGTTTAATGTTTTACCGAAAAATATGTATCCGTACGTAACACGCAATATAATACAGTTTGTTTTCAGCTGAGTTCGGAAATGACTCATATAAGGAAGTGTGCTTACTAAAATCGATTTTTTTTAATAAATTATGTGTTAAATGAGAGTATAGGTTTTGTTCAGGAAATGAAATTACTGTTTTGTACCGCCGACATTTCTATTCAGTAAATACGTAAAATTTTAGTACATGTCTAAAGGTATTTTTCGGATATAGATGGACCAATCTGTATGACACACATTTTAATCCATAAACTTATGAATTTATGAGTTATTGAACTACACCACCATAAGTGATTTACAATGGGCAAGCATTACCTGTTAAGTACAAGATAAATTGAATTATCATTTGCGAACGAGAATGAGATATGAGTTGACTCATTGTCTTTAACTTTCGTAACAATACTTTCTTGGCCATGTACAGTAGGGATAGTAGTACGCAAACCACTTTATATAAGTTTATGACTTTTGTATGATAACTTATGTAGTCAGTACTGTGAAGGAGAAGTGTTACTGTAGACTTATAATTAGGGTACATCTACCTGTACAGGTAGATGTATACCTGTGCGTCCAAGAACAAATATACCTGTCAGATTACATTAACTAAATAGATAGCATTTCTGATAAGACAATGAACATGTATTTGTGAAATAATTGTTCAGTGTCAGTTGTTTCTTTGTGAAGTTCACAACTTCTCAAGTAATTGTGTGGATGGGCAGACAACATATAGTGCTGAAAAGGCAACGAAAAAAACTTTTCCAACAATGGCAGAGATGTCAGTTGAGCAGTTATTTAGAATTACAGGAAAAGTGTTGAGGCCTGATATATATTGATGATGAACAAATGTATTGCATCAGTATAATCGTATAAAATCAGTTAATTGTATTAATCATAATAACCATTTATCACTTTTCTGTGCCATTTAAAAATTCAGACAAATATTTGGATTAAATGTAATGCGTCACAGGTACAATGGTACAGTGAATGTTTTAAGGTTACCAAATTGACTGACAATATTTACTATCTCAGTGAACACACGATTATAGTGAAGACGAGTGGGCTTGAAGCCGTAATCATATATAAAACACTACATACACCATTGTATATACGTTCGTCTGGTCATTTGTCTGATTAAAATGATAAAAAAGTAATCGCCGAAACGCTACTCTTCGAATCTGCAGAAGTCTATCAGTAATGTTAGTGGACCGGTTGAAATAGGTAAAAATGGAAAATGTTGAAGCATACATCTCGATATAGATGAAATATATGAAAACAAATATATAAATAAACTAATAAAAACAAAACAATTCGGTATATATCGTACAACTTTGCTCGTAAACAAGCCATTATCAAAAAGGGCATAACTCAATAGCACATTGTGTATACAAATGTTGATTGCAGAACACTATGACAATGTAATACACATCAACATGTATCCCCTACAGATATCCCATAATTGCAAACGGGAAGTAAAAAACGCAATCACTGGTGAATATGAGAGAACATCTCGTTATAAAAGGGAAGTCAGTAGATATGATGGTTTGTGTACATTTTGCCGCCATGTTTTTACATCAATGATGGAATTAATTGTTCTTGTTGTAGTCTTTGTGCCTTGTCTCTGTACAGGTAAGTACTTTTAAATATTCACAGTTAACGGTAGTTAGAACCAGATCTCAATTACCAATTATAGTGTTTTCATTTGAAACAGTTATTAAACATTTACTCGTAATTCATTCTGTATTCATCCCCTTCTCGCTGTTATTATTATTTTGTATTATTTTGTCTAAGGCAATTTGCTATTAGTGCTAGATGCTTACAAGTGATTCTATATTTATTAGAAAAAAGAGTCATGAAGACGAAAGACGTAGGTGTATTTGTGAATGTGGAGAAATACAGTGGATATGTTTAGACTTACAATTATTAATCCCAGGATAGAGCTATTTAGCTAACTTATAACTGATGAAAACCCCTACAGCCTAAACAATTCTTTCGGTCATTCAACTCGTTTCTAAGTTCTCAAATCTCTTAAATCTCAATGAGGTAGACAATTGAAAGCAGACAATCCTGAATTGCCGAAAGTTATTTATTATTTGTGAATTGAAATATTAATACAGCAAATAGACACTTTTAACGGTATCATATTTCCTTTCATTTTGATTTAGGCAAGTCTGGGTATGAATGGACCGATAACAATTTATTGAGATGATGATTACCCTGATTGTTATACTTTCATTATCACTATCATCGCCAAATCTCTGTAACGTATTGTAATGTTAAAGGTGCTGATGTAGAGCTGACAACCTCCTCCTCTCAGGTTATATCAAATATACCCTGCAATCAACCATTCACTGTGCAATTTTGCTATATCATGACATTATATCGTAATATGGACTTGTTCTAAAAATTAGATTTAATATATATATATATTGAACAGTCAGAATACCATAAATGGGTTATTTTTTAATTGCATGATCGAACAAAATAAGCATAGAAAAAACCAAACAAAAACTTAATGCCTTTTATATACAATATGTATTTTGTATCAGATCCTCCAAAAGACAGCACCAATTTGTAGCCATCAGGAACACACATTGATTTTACATAAAAATGTAAAATGGCTTTCACCGATTTAACAAAAGTGGTCAAGTGACGTTTTCACTGTAAACGAGAAAGCCTATCAAACACAGGGACTCGGAATTTTAGTCAATATCCGTATATGTACTATAATTGTACATGCATATCTCCTGTTATTGGCATTTAAAAACGGTAACCGTATAACTTGTAACAATTGTTAATTTAAACATCAAGACACAGTGACATGGTACGAATTATACCAGGTCACTATTAGTACGTGTAAAGTGTTTGATAAACATGTGCACACATATGTAAAATTGATCGTGAGTTTTGAAATCGAGCCCAATCACCGTCATGGAGACATAGTGCGACTGCATTGTGTTCGTTAAGATGTCTCCATTTACATTAATTATAATTGATTTGCTATTTAGCATATTTCCGTATAATTAAGTTATAAGCAATGTCTTTCTAGAAAACTAAATACACGCTAGTTAAACTTCATTATGTTTTGATTCTCTTCTTAAGATACACCGGATATCATTTGACATATCGTGGTCTGGAGTTTTAAATTTAGATTTTTCTAACCATCTTTTTCAATATCATCCTTCGAAAGAAATTGTCAAAATTTGAATTCCGGAATATTTCCTAATCTAATGTTTAACATGACCCTTTTCTATTGGATATTTGTTTTTATATTTTTAGATCCACCAACTGGAAAGCGTCGTTTTGTCGCCATCTGGAACATACACCAATGTTACCGGTACAACAGTGGCACTCGATTGTCAAGTAAAGGGAGGTAACCCCCTGGCTACACTATCGTGGCAATGCAAGGGGTCACCAAGGACCGGACAGAATAGGACCAATGCCGGCATTGCTAGGTCCAGACTGCAATTAACAATCGACGAATCCTACCACCGACGGCAGTGTGTGTGTACTGCCAGACACCAGGGTAGGGTGTTCGATGAAAGGGTTGTGCAGTTTAATGTGATTTGTAAGTACGGAATATTTTTTTTAATAAAATGTTGTGTTTACGATTCATGGATTTGTGGTACAAAAAAAGTAATTGACGCGAGATTATTTATAGTAGTTAAACGCAGTTTGTGTTATTATCTTGTATTTGATGTTGGTAACCAAACACCTAGTGTAAACAATACAGACTTTTTGTGTTAGATAATAATGTGATATCTGTATGCTTCTTCAAAACAAATAAAACTGAATATCACTATATTGAACAATCGGGATAGTATATATTCAGTAGATAGGATAACGTTACTCGATAAGGCGGATAAACAATTCCTATATACCATCTATTGTATCTATAAAGGTGATATCAATCAGGTTTTTTTTTTAATTCCCTTATTGTCAATTGTTGACACATGTCAGGACGTCATCTACCTGTTCAAGTGCATTTTTTATATAAAAATTGATATTTGTGTTTTTTTTTCAATCAGATGAAACCTGATATTACTATATTGAACAATCGGGATAATATATATTCAGTAGATAGGATAATATTAATCGGGTGATCAAACACATTTAGAATAAAGAAATAAACTCTTATCAAATCAAAATTTAAAGGGTAACATGACATTTTTTATTGGATATGTCTTTTTTGTAGATCCACCAACAAGAAGCGTCGTTTTGTCGCCATCTGGAACATACACCAATCTTACCGGTACAACAGTGACACTCGATTGTCAAGTAGAGGGAGGTAACCCCCTGGCTACACTCTCGTTGGAATGCAAGGGGACACCAATGACCGGGCAGAATGGGACCAACGCCGATATAGCTTGGTCTAGACTGGAATTAACAATCGACGAATCCTACCACCGACGGCAGTGTGTGTGTACCGCCAAACACCAGGCCAGTCCTAATGGAGTGTACGGTACAGAGTCTGTGGAGTTTAATGTGATTTGTAAGCGTGACATATTTTTCCTGTGTAATCTCTATTGATACTGAATTTGTAGTACTACGAATACATTATAATAACCTCTGTCAAGACATTGTTTTTAAAATGAACCCTTTCAGACTTTAACAAATTTACAATTTTGATTTCTCTAACCTCCGTTTTTAGTTTTACACCTTTAGCACAGGACAAAAAACTCGATAAGGCAGATAAACATTTCCTGTATACCATCTATTGTATTTATATAGGTGATATCCATCAGGTTTTTTTAATTATCTATTCTTTTTTTAATCCCCTTATTGTCAATTATTGACACATGTCAGGACGTCATCTACCTGTTTAGTGCTTTTTTTATATAACAATTTGATACTTGTGTTGTTCTTCCAATCAGATAAAACCTGATGTTACTATATTTAACATTCAAGGTTGTATATATTCAGTAGATAGTATAACATTAATTGGGTGATCAAACACACTAAGAATAAAGAAAAAACTCTTAACAAATCAAAATTTAACGGGTAACATGACTTGTTTTTTTTATTGGATATGTCTTTTTTTTTTGTAGATTCACCACCTGGAAGCGTCGTTTTGTCGCCATCTGGAACATACACCAGTATTACCGGTAAAACAGTGACACTCGATTGTCACGTAGCGGGAGGTAACCCCCTGGCTACACTATCGTGGGAATGTAAGGGGACACCACTAGCAGGGAAGAATGTGACCAATGTCGGCCTTACCAGGTCTAGACTGGAACTAACAATCGACGAATCCTACCACCGACAACAGTGTGTGTGTACCGCCAAACACCAGGCCAGTCCTAATGGAGTGTACGGTACAGAGTCTGTGGAGTTTAATGTGATTTGTAAGTATGACAAAAACGGAATTTGTAGTACAACGAATACATTATAATAACCTCTGTCAAGACATTGTTTTTTTTAAATAAACCCTTTCAGACGTTAACAAATTTGCAATTTTGATTTCTCTAACCTCCGTTTTTAATTTTTTACACCTTTAGAACAGGACAAAAAACTCGATAAGGCAGATAAACATTTCCTGTATACCATCTATTTTATCTATATAGGTGATATCCATCAGGTTTTTTTTAATTATCTATTCTTTTTTTAATCCCCTTATTGTCAATTATTGACACATGTCAGGACGTCATCTACCTGTTTAGTGCTTTTTTTATATAACAATTTGATACTTGTGTTGTTCTTCCAATCAGATAAAACCTGATGTTACTATATTTAACATTCAAGGTTGTATATATTCAGTAGATTGTATAACATTAATTGGGTGATCAAACTCACTAAGAATAAAGATAAAACTCTTAACAAATCAAAGTTTAACGGGTAACATGACTTTTTATTTATTGGATATGTCTTTTTTTTGTAGATCCACCAACAAGAAGTGTCGTGTTGTCGCCATCAGGAACATACACCAATATAACCGGTACAATAGTGACATTCTATTGTCAAGTAGAGGGAGGTAACCCCCTGGCTACACTATCGTGGGAATGTAAGGGTACACCAATGACCTGGCAGAATGGGACCAATGCCGGCATTGCTAGGTCAAGACTGGAATTAACAATCGACAAATCCTACCACCGACGGCAGTGTGTGTGTACTGCCACACACCAGGGTAGGGTGTTCGATGAAAGGGCTGTGCAGTTTGATGTGATTTGTAAGTACGGAATACTTTTTTTAATGAAAGCTGTTTTTACGATTCGTGGAACAAAACGTAATTGACGCGAGATTATTTATTGTAGTTCTACGCAGTTTGCTTTGTTATCTTGTATTTGATGTTGCGAATGATATAACTAACTGCGTCTTGTAATCAAACGTCCAGTATACATAATACAGACATTTTAATGTTATATAAAAATGTGATATTTGTATGCTTCATTCAATCAGATAAAACTTGATGTTACTATATTGAACAATTAGGATAGTATATATTCAATAGATAGGATAACGTTAATCGGTTGATCAAACACAATTAGAATAAAGAAATAAACTCTAAACAAACAAAAATTTAAAGGATAACATGACATTTTTCTATTGGATATGTCTTTTTTGTAGATCCACCATCTGGAAGCGTCATCTTGTCGCCATCTGGAACATACACCAATCATATCGGTACAACAGTGACACTCGATTGTCACGTAGCGGGAGGTAACCCCCTGGCTACACTATCGTGGGAATGTAAGGGGACACCACTAGCAGGGAAGAATGTGACCAATGTCGGCCTTACCAGGTCTAGACTGGAACTAAAAATCGACGAATCCTACAACCGACAACAGTGTGTATGTACCGCTAAACACCAGGCCAGTCATAATGGAGTGTACGGTACAGAGTCTGTGGAGTTTAATGTGATTTGTAAGCATGACATATTTTGTCTGCGTAATTTCTATTGAGACTGAATTTGTAGTACTACGAATACATTATAATAACCTCTGTCAAGACATTGTTTTTTTTAAATAAACCCTTTCAGACGTTAACAAATTTGCAATTTTGATTTCTCTAACCTCCGTTTTTAGTTTTACACCTTTAGCACAGGACAAAAAACTCGATAACGCAGATAAACATTTCCTGTATACCATCTATTTTATCTATATAGGTGATATCCATCAGGTTTTTTTAATTATCTATTCTTTTTTTAATCCCCTTATTGTCAATTATTGACACATGTCAGGACGTCATCTACCTGTTTAGTGCTTTTTTTATATAACAATTTGATACTTGCGTTCTTCTTCCAATCAGATAAAACCTGATGTTACTATATTTAACAATCAAGGTTGTATATATTCAGTAGATACTATAACATTAATTGGGTGATCAAACACACTAAGAATAAAGAAATAAACTCTTAACAAATCAAAATTTAACGGGTAACATGACATTTTTTTTTATTGGATATGTCTTATTTGTAGATCCACCAACAAAAAGTGTCGTGTTGTCGCCATCTGGAACATACACCAATATTACCGGTACAACAGTGACACTCAATTGTCAAGTAGAGGGAGGTAACCCCCTGGCTACACTATCGTGGGAATGTAAGGGGACACCAAAGACCGGGCAGAATGGGACCAATGCCGGCATTGCTAGGTCAAGACTGGAATTAACAATCGACGAATCCTACCACCGACGGCAGTGTGTGTGTACTGCCACACACCAGGGTAGGGTGTTCGATGAAAGGGCTGTGCAGTTTGATGTGATTTGTAAGTACGGAATACTTTTTTTAATGAAAGCTGTTTTTACGATTAATGCATTCGTGGAACAAAACGTAATTGACGCGAGATTATGTATTATAGTTCTACGCAGTTTGCTTTATTATCTTGTATTTGATGTTGCGAATGATATAACTAACTGCGTCTTGTAATCAAACGTCCAGTATACATAATACAGACATTTTAATGTTATATAAAAATGTGATATTTGTATGCTTCATTCAATCAGATAAAACTTGATGTTACTATATTGAACAATTAGGATAGTATATATTCAATAGATAGGATAACGTTAATCGGTTGATCAAACACAATTAGAATAAAGAAATAAACTCTAAACAAACAAAAATTTAAAGGATAACATGACATTTTTCTATTGGATATGTCTTTTTTGTAGTTCCACCATCTGGAAGCTTCATCTTGTCGCCATCTGGAACATACACCAATCATATCGGTACAACAGTGACACTCGATTGTCACGTAGCGGGAGGTAACCCCCTGGCTACACTATCGTGGGAATGTAAGGGGACACCAATGACTGGACAGAATTGGAGCAGTACAGGTATTGCTCGGTCCAGACTGGAATTTACAATAGACAAATCCTACAACAAACAACAGTGTGTGTGTACCGCCACACACCACGGCATAGTGTTTGATGAAGAGGCCCTGCAGTTTAACGTGATTTGTAAGTATAGAAGTTTTTTTTAATAAAGCGTTGTTATTTCATCACATTGATTTGTTGATATCATATGTTATTGATAAGGTATTGTTTGTTATAGATTATCCAATGACGCCTCGGTTTTTCTTTGATCTTTTGTTGGCGATATATTGCATACTATGTGATATTTGAAATATCACATATGTGATATCTGAAATATCACATGGCATTTCTGATTAGTCCATGCCCTAATCTTGAGGCGGGGCCAATTTCAAATGTGGGCGTGACAAATGAACAAAGACAGGAAATACATTTTAAACAAAATTTAATGAAATACGAGTGCCGTTTAGAAACGTTCTTTGTTGTCTTCTTTCCTCACCTTGTATGCACGTACAGCTGCGATGTTCCGTCCTGTCCATAATGAGTTGTTCATCAAATCCTGACGAAACAGAATACAAAACCCTGTTCAGTATATTTTAACAGATCAGTAAAAAAAACCGCGTTCATGATTGCATATAAAATTTCAGTCATTTAAAAAAAATGGTTACACAGATTACGCCAAATGTAACCATATATTTTCGTTGCACAAACATCTTATCATAAACAAAATAGTGATGAAAATGATAACAGGACGAGTGGATAAAAATACTGATTAACCGATTCATCAATGTATTTGAACAATTTCACGGACTTCGTGACATCGTGAACGTCAGATTTGTGACATCGTGAACATCGAAATTTACGAAAAATATTTCATTTCACAATTTGTTCAAACGATATTATTTTCGACTTACCTGCTTGGTAAAGGGAAGTAGCGCAGGTCCTCTTTCCGGAGCAGTTTGTGTAAATTTCTCTCGAATCCTGTAGTCTTTCACATGTTTTTCACATTACCATTCAGTTTATTCATAACAATTGGTTGAGTTCATTCCTTGGTATCATATAATCCAATGTGTCAGTAGCTACCGTGTCACTATCTTCCAGTTCATACTCATACTTGGTCGAGGTCGGTAAACACATCAACATCAATGATCAGTACATGATCCGCCATGGTTGACAGTCTCACTAGAAATGAATAGGCTACTGTGACAGAAAATGAAATGTGTCAGAAATTGGCGGGAAACATATCACAGTGACAGATTCTGATCAATTTTATAGCTCCACCCCTAGGCACGTGGGTGACAAAACCTCGGCTGTCATTGGATAAAACAGATGCAAAATGGGTACTCGTGACGTATCGCATATATCACACTCGTGCTACGCACTCGTGTGATATATCCGATACATCACTCCTACCCATTATGTATCTATTACCTTTTTAATGTTATATAAAAATGTGATATTTGTATGCTTCATTCAATCAGATAAAACTTGATGTTACTGTATTGAACAATTAGGATAGTATATATTCAATAGATAGGATAACGTTAATCGGTTGATCAAACACAATTAGAATAAGGAAATAAACTCTAAACAAACAAAATTTAACGGGTAACATGACATTTTTCTATTGGATATGTCTTTTTTGTAGATCCACCAGCAGGAAGCGTCGTTTTGTCGCCACCTAGAGCATACACCAGTATTACCGGTAAAATAGTGACACTCTATTGGCAAGTAGAGGAAGGTAACCCCCTGGCTACACTCTCGTGGCAATGCAAGGGGTCACCAAGGACCGGACAGAATAGGACCAATGCCGGCATTGCTAGGTCCAGACTGCAATTAACAATAGACAAATCCTACCACCGACAACAGTGTGTGTGTACCGCCAAACACCAGGCCAGTCCTAATGGAGTGTACGGTACAGAGTCTGTGCAGTTCAATGTGATTTGTAAGTATGGCATATGTTTCTGTGTAATCTCTATTGATACGGAATTTGTAGTACAACAAATACATTATAATAAACTCTGTCAAGTCATTGTTTTTTTAAATGAGCCATTTCAGACGTCAAGAAATTTGTAATTTTGATTTCTCTAACCTCCGTTCTTTGTTTTACACCTTTGGCACAGGAAAAAAATTGATAAGGCCATCTATTGTATCTATATCTGTGATATCTATCTGCATTTTTTGTAAAATCATTTCATTCAATCAATCTGGAAGGTCGACTTTGCATGATTTGAAATAACCTGAGCAATAACAAGTTATAAAAAAAGAAATATACAATACCCTGTGTTAACAGATCCGCCTTCAGGACCAATGTGGATGATTCCCTCGGACAGAAAGACCGTTCAGTCAAATGCAATAGAAACGATTGACTGTCAGGTAAAGGGAGGTAACCCTCTGGCCACAATAAGCTGGCGGTGTAAGGGATCACCAGAGATCGGAAAGAATCTCATCAAGAAAGATGTATCTTCGTCCAGACTGGAAATCACTATAGACAAATCCTACCACCAACAGCAGTGTGTGTGTACCGCCAGTCATCAGGCCGTTTCTAAAAGAGTGTTCGGTCAAAAGTCTGTGGAGTTTAATGTCATTTGTAAGTATTTAAACAACTAGGGTATTAGTTTCTCGATTGTAGTTATTTTACTTTCATTGGTAGAATATGTTTTCCATAGTGATATTAATTCACAGTCAGGTTA
Source organism: Pecten maximus (assembly GCF_902652985.1). Classification (NCBI taxonomy): domain Eukaryota; kingdom Metazoa; phylum Mollusca; class Bivalvia; order Pectinida; family Pectinidae; genus Pecten; species Pecten maximus. Next base: position 21,319,293 of record NC_047027.1, read on the forward strand.
ATTTCCTGCTTAAAGGCTAGGTCTAAAATGAGTATGAATTATTTCTCTAGACAAATTATTAACTATACTACAGCTATTATGTTTGCTAGTTTATACCTCTGCTGTATTATATATGTATCTGCGTTTTGTTGCGCTTTGAAAGTGAGGGTCAATTTCTGTCGGGATACCATTGTAGTAGTTGGTGACTACTTCACTGAACAACATTCAGAAGGGTCTCGCATGCCATAATCAAGAGCAATAAAGGAAAAGTATCTTGCCCAAGGACACAACCACGACAGTACATACCGTTTCTCAGCTTCCTAACCGGAAGTAAACATTGACCATTCGATAACACAATTAGTGACAACGGGATAACTTTGAATACTGACCAATGATAAACAGCATGTAACCAAACTGATCCAAGAGGACAAAACAAGGAAATAACTATACCACAATATAAAGAATGTATAGTATTGAGCCAGAACAGAAAGTGATAATTTATACCGTAATATTATAAAAAAAAAAATATGGATATCATCAGATATCGTCTATGTCACACTAAATTCCCCTATTCTGTAATATATAGATATATTACTGATGAGTCCCAGTTACACAACTTCATTCACGTTACTTTTTTGTTCCTCTCAATCTACAAGAAAGATCACAAGTGGGTTATGGAGTAGGGAGGATTTCGCGCCAGGTTATAGATTGGAAATATTTGAACATCACTATTTCTCTACTAAAAGTATTAACCATCAAACCTTAAGGTCTTCAGTCCTAGAAGGGGGAAACAGCTGAAGTATGTAATATAGCTTACTGTATCTAACTCTCATTTGTTTGACATGGCCTATTATCTTGTATTGCTTTTGTAAAAAAAAAAAATCGACTTATCACTCAGTCACCTTGCATGCATGTTGATTGTTCGATTGACCATGCCTCATTCCCCCATGCTACATTATTAAATAATTGCAGACGGACCATTCATCAGACTAAATCAATCTGAAGTCGTCCTTGAGGGTGAGAGCTTGACAAGAACGTGTTCAGCTTACGGTAATCCAAAACCAACGACATTCTGGTACCATGACGGCAACGCTCTAGGGACAAAGAAGACCCTTCAGTTCCTAAGTATAGACAGACAGGACGCGGGGAACTACACATGTATTGCTACGGCTACACACGACAATCTGTCACTGAGCTCTTCGAAAGCGCTCAACATTATCGTTCAGTGTGAGTAAAGAAATGCTTTCCTGCGTTTCATCACAGCCTTTTCCGTTTTTCAGTAATAACCATAATACGTCTTTGTAGGGTATGAAGTACAATACATCCCGACAAACATATGTTGTGCTATTTTTAGAAATGTTTCCTTAATTACTAGCATCATATTATTATCTGACAATATTTTATTGATCTATTTTATTTTTATTTTTGAATATTTTATGATCGAAAGTCATCAAAATGAGCTAATATTGTATTTTGATATTGTATCAAATACAAAAGCGGGTGTGTTGGAAATTTAATATTACTGTTTTAGATGGGCCCGATGTTGATCTTTCTATCACAAATGCAACAGAAAATAGAACGAATCTTCGCCTGAATTGCACAGCTAATGGCGTACCTACAAACTACACGTACAGATGGATACACAAGATTGGGTCTACTGTCATCCGAGACTCATTTGACCACGTGACGAATTTAGGGTCAATGAGTACACTGACCATACCAACAGTGAGTCTCCAGGACATGGGGATGTATATATGTGAGGTGGAGAATGGGATTCCAGGGAGAAATGGACAGATCGTACAGACGGGACAGGGATTTATGTCAGTGACAGGTTGTACATTCTTTAGTGATATGGAACACTTTCGTTTGAAACCAATTAAATAACTGTCTTTTTACTTGTATGATACTTTTCAAAAACAAGAAAAAGTGTGTCGCTTCGTGCTTGTGATTGTTTTTCATTGCTGGTAGAGTAATGTGTATGCTATCCCTCGAGTACCGGAAAGCTATGTTACAGAAATTTGCAACTCTCTCAGCATTAATATATAACCTTCATCAGTTTTCCTGAAACAGTCAACTTTATAGTCATCTGGATTCCTATCACCCTCAAAAAACGATACCGCCGTCTCCGTATCATCAATTTTATTTTCACTTCAAAATTGTATTCAAATGCA
>NC_047027.1:21321942-21366942 GCF_902652985.1 Pecten maximus
ATAAACAAATACAACATAATCAAAGAGAAGATACCCGGAGCCTTGTTAAATTATAAATATATAAAAAAGAAACAAAAACAAACAAAAATAACAACAAAAAACAATTAAAAAGGTTCCGGGTATCTTCTGATAGATCGTATTTTTTGCACTCAAATTGAAAACGAATATAATTTTCCTATGGAATGTCCCTTATACTCAGAAATCAGTTTATATATATATAGGAAACATATGTTAGACCTAATATGTTTAAATTTATAGATGTTATGTCATCAGAGATCTGAACCAGCATTCAAAACCCGGCCATGTAAATGAAATATTGTTTAACTAAGAGACATATGAAATTACGTGTACCGGTTTATCATCATTCGCTTACTTTATTGTAGTACTGTTTTTCATGTTTTAATGTTCTGCCGTGAATACTGTGACAAACTGTTATCAGTGTATCATTTGTTGTTGGCTGAAATCGTATGCAAGTAGTATTATATCTATAACTATTCCTAATGAGTATTAATCCTAGTATGTATTGAATTTGTTAGCCTATCAATAACAAAGGATTGGCAACTTGTCATGATTATGATAGTACTTTTTTTTGTGACCAGCTCGGATGGGGAACCCAGTCTGTCTCCGAGGCTAAAGTTATCTCTTATCAAATTAATTGATAACAGCTTGTTATTCAATTAATTTTCAACAGTTCTGTTTGTAGAATTTAAGTAACATTTTTATTGTACCCGCACATACAATACTGTCTAATAATTGGGCTACTGTAATTATGTATAGCTATTCTTCAACCGAATTACATCAAATGATTCATATAAAAAGAATTGGAGGGTTAAGTCAAGGTATTGTAATTAGCGTTTGCTTATTGTTGTACTAGTATATTATCTTATTAATTGTTAGAATCACGTCATTTGATAAGTATACTTTTTGATGATAATGAATAAACTTGTATATTATTTAAGGATTAACATCAATTATTTTTTCTGTTATACAGTCATAACAGAAAAAACTGGAGTGTACTCTAAATAAAACGCGAAGCGGTTTATGAAGAGAGTACACTCCAGTTTTTTATGTTATGACTGTATAACAGAAAAAATAATTAATGTTAATTCTTATGATTTAATTTCGTCTTATACACACCAAGATATTTCACTTTCTTTGACGAACTCTTTTTTTGTGATAAATTATTACGCAACGTCATCAGCCAATCAAAAATGACGTTACATTTCGCAACGTCAAAAATTTTGTTATGGGGGTATAACAAAATTATTTCAGCCAATGAAAATGCTTGTTTCATACAAAATTAAATTATTATTAAAATTAGCCCATTATTGTTGAAATTACTATTAACTTACGGACGGACGCAGGACAGTCGAAGGACACAGGAAGACGTACAAAAGCCGACTAGAATATGTCACTTAACACCGTCTAAGGAGACCTAACACATAATATAAATTCTTAAGCATAAATGATGTCATTTTTCCTCATTTTTGTACATGTACACAAAACAAGAACTACTAATATGAAACAGGCAATGCCTGAAAAGAGCGAAGCTAGCTAGTATGCCAATGTATTATGGCGCGGGAAGGATGTCATAATTAAATATTTTTGCCTAGGCAGAAATCGAATTTTGCCTAGGCAAAAATAATATTGCCTAGGCAGAAATCGAATTTTGCCTAGGCAGAAATCGAATTTTGCCTAGGCAATATTATTTTTGCCTAGGCAAAATTCGATTTCTGCCTAGGCAAAAATAATTTTGCCTAGGCAAATATATTTAATTATGACATCACTCCCGCTTCATACTGTATAACATAAAAATATAGTGATAAACGTTTCGCCGTTTAATAACGAGAAAGTAATAATAACCAGAAACCAGAATGACTTTTCTGAAGATGCTATTTCTCAGAAACTTGTGAAATGCTTTGTAGTATGTATGGTCAATATCAACATGTAAAGAATTTCATGAATTTTCAGGAATGTTTGTGAATTGGTTATCTCCATTGTTTTGTGCTGACTTTCAAAACTCAACATTTTTTTTATTTTCTGTTTGGGGTTGACCATTTGGAATTGTTGACGCCCTTGGTTTTGCATAGTACAGTATGTGTGATCATTACCAGAGACATATGAATGATTTATTGCATACAATATGTTTATACCAAAAATGAGAGTTTTCTAAACAGCAGTTCAACTGTAGGTATATGGCCCCATGTAGTTGAAGGATCAAAGCACGACATTGAATATATGCCAATTATTTCCATTGCTTCATTTCAACCATACTTTTATGTGAGTGTCCAAATGAATTGCTGCTGCTTTCACTTCAAAAAGTGTAGCCCAACCATTATTGAATAGTGTACAATTTATCCGTCCTGTATGTGGAATTAGAAATTGATGTGTTTTGAACCAATATTATTTTTTTTTTTTTAAATCTTCCTTGAAAATCCAGTTTTAATACATATCTCTACAGATGGGCTTTCACAGTCTCAGAAAAATCACCATGTAATGATAAACATAAAATTGCATCACTTCAACACCAATGGTGCACTTGATTCACAGGGGCTTGTCTATTCTTATATTTAAAAATAGATACATTTTGTAGCCAGAAATAGCTGTATGTTCATTTATATAGGTATTTCTAGCTTTATTTCATCTGCTGCTGACACAACTTCCAAAGCTGTATCTGAAAAAATACAATAGTTACAAATGTTTTTTTTTTTCCTTCATATTTTTCATTTAATGACAACACTCTTAAGCTAAAGCTTTCATTTTTCTAAATGTCCGGAGTATGCTTTACAATATCTCAACAAATAGGATGTATATATTCTATGTACATGTATATGCTATTCCCACCCTATACATGAAGTCTTCTGACATGCTTGCTGTTTACTTTATAGACAAGAAAATAGAAAACATATGTACATACATTTTACATGCATTTTAATTGGTAAATTAGAAAACTCAGGATTCATATCAGGCAAGGTCATGGATGTTAAAATACTCAGGGGGTGGGGTCGGATAAGATATGTTTACAGATGGTGGATAAGGTCATGGATTAATAACACTCAGGGATTAGAATAGACAGTTTCAAAATTTCACTTGTATTATATTGTAGTTACCGATGTTTATTATAGATGACGGAAAATCAAATGCATACAATTAGTCAAGCTGTCACATCATTATGTTTGACTGGTTCAGTGGTTTTTTCAGGTAATTTTTTCAACAGCCTATGCCTTTTCAATTGGTAAAATAATTGCGGTGTTTTGTGAATTTGGGAAAATAGCAAATAATGACAAAATACTTAAATAAGTCAAATTTAAAACACTTCATTTATTGACTTTTATAGTCTGCCTCATGATATGAAGAGTCAGTAGCAAGCATCCTGGGTTATTACTTAGACTACAAAACAAAGGAAGTTTTCTTGTTTTCATCTTGGTGTTTGTCTATGGACTCTCTGAAACGCAGCGCAACAGTGATCAGGATTCGAGTTACCTCCCTTATACCATTTATACGACTAATTGAGGCCAACTTGCCTATCGCGGAAGAAAATTTTTCCGTCTACTGTTCACGTGTATGATGATCAACTATGGTACCATAATATTCACATATTCAAGGAATGAAATACAATACAGATAACCAGATAGAAATTTGATACATTTTTTTTTTAATTGGGAAAAATGATGTTACAAAATTGGGAAAATACAACTTTTTTTGGCAAGGGGAAACAGCCTAAAGTCGGCTGTAGATCTGGCCAAAAAAAATCACTGATAGAATCAAATGTGGTTTATTAAATATTTAGTTATAGAATATTTTCATTTTCACTCAATGCCAATATGATAATCAACAGGAAAGTGTTTCATTAAAAAATATCACATTATCATTAGATATCCCAAATATTAGTGCCAAATGGAGGCATTCCAGTAATATACACATTTCATGTGGTAGTACATTTGGTAATCTGTGAGGGGAAAATAAGTGTGAATTAGATGTAATTTTGCAACACTAATATTGCTGGTAACGGTAGCATAGCTGGTAACTACAATGTAACTTAATGTCTCTACCAACCTTATGTATATACTGTGTTCTATAGTAGAATTAGAAATACAGTAAGATTTGAGAGATTATCATCTTTTAATTAAAACTGGTATTGGGCACCATTAATACATGTATAAGGTATGATCTAAACAATATTTTGATTATACATATTTATTGAAAAAAAAAGCTTAATTTATGGTACATCACTACAAAAAAAATCCTACTTTCAGTTTTGAAGATTCCGATCTTTCGCAGTAAATACAGGTTTGTACTACACATACATGTACTTCGTTACACTAGTCTTACTGTACAGTACACAACAGTGACATTACCTTGTTGCTTCTACTTTCGTTTTGACAAGCTTTTGTACGCCTTCACCCACCTCAAGCTCATTTTCATGTCGCTTTTACTTACGTTTTAGTTTCCATGAATTATAGAATATACAACACCGCCCTCCAATCTATCAGGGTATCAGCCGTAACTGTTGCCAGTTTCCCACGAGCACGTTTTCACCATTTTCTGTTTACATATATGTATTCTCGCGGTGTTCAACTGAGGTCCGACAAGTTGGCGGAAGTAATGGCGAACAATCGACCTCGCGTTCTGATTGGCTAGATTTATATAGCAACCACGTTGCCTAGGAACGACATGGAGGGTGCAACATCTCGGTACATTTTCGGCAATCATCGGAAATATGCCGAATGTTCCCAGTTCCGTCCTCGAAACCATAATTCGAGCTACATTTTATTCGCACACTATAACAGATATTTTTTACAAAAAATAATTAGTCAGCATTATGAACACACTAACTGGATTTACGTAACGTTCGACTTTTTCTAAAGTTTCTGCAGACAACTGGAGCGGGTTGCTCACGCTCACTTCCGGCAGAAAATTTTCATGCTGTACCATCCCGTCAACGTTATGCGAAGCTGGACTAGAATGCTGTACATACGCGCACGTTAACGGTAAAGAGCTTCGCTCTTATAATTCAAAAACAATAGTAATATAAGATTTCAAAGTTTTTCATTTAGATTTTTTTATGTCATCTTTATTACAATTCCCAATAAGTTTAATGGTTAGGATTTAAAGCTTTAATGGTTAGGATTTAAAGCTTGTGTCAAAAGGTTAAACATATATTTTATTAAAATTATTCTAAATCCTCAATGTTCAGCATATAAATATCCCCTTCATAATGATTTGCAAAACTACGTAAACATATTGTTCTGGCAAAATACTGTCTACAAATTAATTTAGTATATATCTTAGAGACATTACAAACAGGCCATGGATATCTTCGGTCATTATGCATTAGATATTTCTCATGTTTTTAGTGACCTTTTGTGTAGTTTGACCTCCCATCAACAGTTATAGTCATAAATGGATGCTCTTCTTTAAAATGAAACTTTTATTTCACAACCGTTGAACGAGTAATTCCAGCTTATTTTAATCACTCTTGGTGGCTCGGTTGGAAGCGGGCATGATCTCTCTCTGTCGGAGGAAACCAGATTACCCGGAGAAAACTCACGTGGTCGGGATTGTTACCCAATACCTTTTCTTATCCGATCGGGGAATCGAACCCCAGCCGCCTAGGTGAAACGCAGGTGTGTTAAAACTATGTCACCAAACCACCCTCCTGTGTGTTTAATGTTCATATCTGTGATAATGCTGAACTACTGCCATTTTATAGTGCTACCTCACTGAATCATACTGCCGAAGACACCCAGTGGGTTATTCATCATATGGTGAACTCGTACATAATGGTTTGCACATTTCTCCTCTGGTTGTGTATTGCAAAGTTAAAGTTGCGTCCCATATCCTAGGTACGTAAATATGTACATTTCTGCCTTTCTGTACCTGTATTACAAGCACTACAAAGTATTAGATAAGTCTACCTGGAGATAGTGGGTGATATGTTATTCAAGCGCGTCCTTAAGCCTGTGTGTTGATGTTTGAATTGATAATCTCAGTGAAGAGACGGCAATGTTACGGAAATACATATCTATTGTGACACGGACCCCTGATCAGAAAAAAAAACAAATAGAGCTTTACAAACAATGTATTGAGGTAAAGTGAAAATTGGACAAACGACTTGAAAATGAAACATTTAGTTCTGTTATTTCTTTGGATAACCAGTGATGTCACAGTTTTGCTTAAGCAGCATACGTTTATCAGATTATACTGCGTTCAACCAGAACAAAATAGTGTGTATTTACTCAATTCAAATACCGGATTCCCAAACTATCTATTTTGTGCAAATTCCTGTCAAAATGAAGAATGTTTGTCGTTTTTGTACGATGAAGTCGACAAAAGGTGTGAAACCTACACAAGATTGATCGGGACTGGGACGGATGAGGACGTAAATACGACAGTCATGTATTTCTACAAACATTCAGGTAAATATCACTACAGATGCCTCTTAAATCTAAAGACAATGTTATCATACACAGTAAGTAATGTGCTTTCATTGTTTTAATCAATATTGAGGTCAACATAACATTGATTTCATATTGTCCAAAACGTTTTTGTATTTTTTTTTTTTTTTTTTTAGTATGAACATCTATATGATCAAAAGTATGCTATATACGAATACACACTACATCAGATCGACTAGATAATGTGTAGATTTAGCCCCTCCTCTTATTATAAAAAGGGGAGGGGGCTAGATCTCCAGCTTAATTATAATATTTGATAAAAAGATCCACGGGTCTACATCTTCTTCATAAATAAAGCGAAACCCGTTCAGTTTTTATTTTTTCTTTCCTTCTATTGATGTTATGTGAGTTATTGCATTATACTGTAACATATTTCCTGAAAAGATGAAAAAACTACATTTTTTTGTAATTTTTCATGAAATACGTCTGAAAGTGGTTTTTATCAATTAAATAACGCGAGTAATATGCAACAAATGTTATTTTAAATGTTGAAATTGCTACTTGATTAGCATCGGTTCAATGATAATGAGAAGGCGGACTACAATTGTCAATTTCAATTCATCATCATCATCATCATCATCATCATCCAATGATAAGTGTTTACATTTTTACATTTGTATACATTCATACATACTGAAGATTTTAGTTTAATATTTTTTTCAAAGTATAATTTTGATGTCGTGAAGAATAACACTAAAACATATGCAAGGAATGATAAATTTCAACATACCACATTTAAATTTTAACACCGGTAGGGGAAAGTATCTCCACTATATATTTCTCCCTTTCCAAATTGCCCGGGTTTTGTCTGTATGTAGTTCCAACCCCAAATTTTGTTGTTGTTTGGAGTTTTTTTTCTAATAAAAGAAATGTGTTAACATATTACTTGATACCCGTAATTATTCTATTCCTCCCTGATTTATAGTAGCCTTTGTATTATTGTTCAGCATTTTATCCAGTTTTGTATATTAGGATTAAAATTGAATGTGAAAACCTTATCAATACCTCCCATGGATGCAGAATAAAACGCTTTTTCAAAATCTGCCAACAACAGCTTTCCTGAGATATAATTTCCTAGGTTTATTGCATGGTATCGTAAACTAATCTAGTGTTATCCCCTACACATCGACAAAAAAATTGTGAACATCACAAACTTTTCTCATTCTATTTGCTAAATATCCAAAGAAATTTTATAGTTTATATCTAATAATGTTATAGGTGCCAATTTGTTCAGAGCTGTCTAGGTTTATCCCCTTAGGAATACAACTAATTCTACCTTGCTTTGTGTACCTGATAACATACCTGTCTAATATACAAAATCAATAGACCTAACAAGAAACCTAGCTATTTCAAAAGCACTTAAAACAGTGAAGCCATCTGAACCAGGACTCTTACTATTTTTCATGTTCTTTAAGTTTTTGCTGCCTAATAAATATAAATAATACCTTCTATACCTTCAGAATCATATTGATCTATTTTTCTTTTACTTTGAGCATCTAAGAATCCCATCACATTTACATTTTCAATTATTTGTTTTGTTTGCAAATATTATTTTTTTTCATTAAATGAGCTGTTCTCTTTTTAAAATAGCCCGTACTCTGAGATGACTACGTATTTTCTTTCTCATGTAGGCCATAGTTCAAAAAGTTAAATTCTTTTTTTTTTCTAAATTAAAAGAAATATAAGTGAAAAAACAAACCATTTCGATAAAAAAACCGTTCTGAAAAGGCGAATTGTTCGAGGTTTCCCGAAGGTTTTTGAAGTTGTTTTAATGTATGCTATATTCTATTAATTAAAGACCTTGAATATGCAAAGTCAAAAAGGCCGGACATATTTATATTTACAGAATAAGAAGTTTGGATAAAGACCGAAGCTTAAACTTTTCGTATAAGAACATCATGCATGCGATCTTTTGAAGTTAGGCATTCAATATAAACCAGGTAGATCCATATCTTTCTCCTTATCTCGAAGTTTGAAAGATTGCAGTACTAAAGAAGGATTGGTCAATTTTCTGTCTTATGAATATGATGAATTGTCTATGTATAAGTATAATTACCATACAGGCTTGTCTAGCCCCCCCCCCCCCTTTTTTTTTTAAATCTAAAAGGAATTTAAAAATGTTTCCAGAAAAAAATCATCAGATGCCTTATCTGCTGGCACGCTAAGAAAACCTATGATATATCTTTGACTTGTACAGACTTGTATTCCCAGCATTTCAATATTAACCTTTTCATGGATTATTTTACTAACACTCAGAGCAACCCTGATGCCACAGCCCATCAGTGGACTACCATTCTGTTGTGTTAAAAAGGACCTAATTCCAAACAAAACGTTAGCAGGATAGTCATCACAACCATCTGGACATCTTCTCTCTCTCTTCAATTGTCTTCATTCAATCCGCTCTTTTGGAATATAAAGTTTCTTTTTTTCTGATTCGGATTTGTTGCGTTTTGCATTGTTTCTGAACGAGAATGAGACAATTTTTCTTTTGTTCTCTCATTTGTCATTTTCCGGTTTGTTTCGTTTGCCCTCAAATGACCCTTGTCATTAAATATAAACAAACACAAAATGGAAATGAAAAAGACATAAAAAGTGTCTTATCAAATTGTCTTGCTTGCAAGATCAATTAATTAGAATTCCAAGAGACATTGTGTGGATATTTCATGTTGTTGATTCCATCATGAAACTATCATAATCAGGACATTCTTCACCTTAACCCATGGGCGAATTGCATTGCTTCAAAGGAGACGAACTATGCACTCCTTAAGGATCGGGGTCCTTTTTTGATGTAAGTTGTCTTGGAAACTTAGTATTGTATTTTTTTTTTATCTTATTGCATGATCAGAGCTACAAAGGGATGAAGGTGCATATTCTAATTTCTTGGTCTGGTCCGTGTATTGGTGTTGCTCTAATACATCCTTCTCGTATCGCCTTTGCTGTGTCAGGAAGACCTACGTATCGCCTTGGCTGTGTCAGGAAGACCTACGTTTTGCCTTGGCTGTGTCAGGAAGACGTACACAAATAAGCATTTCGGTATAAATTGTCGAGGGAGAGTTCGATACCTACACCAAATTGTGTATGCTACTTTAGTGTCGGTAATACATGTGTATATAGATATATCACGTACAATTCTTTTTTGATTATAGGTATACCGACGGTACCCAAAATCCTATCATTGATATCAGCCATGCGTGTGACGTTAATTGCTTTTAGTTGTATTGCGATGATGGTGAATAATTTAGATGTGCATATTAGATAAGGCCACTTGTAGATGGATGGATCAGGTAATACTACAATAAACCATTTCAGCAAACAAACTAATACATGTTTTTAACCAATCCCGTGAAGAATCCTGTCCTCATCAAAGTCATGTTTCCTTAAAAAATACTTTCAATTGAAAGCACCATAAAAATAGGTGTGCATTATATAGTTATCCAACAGATCGCAAAGTGGCGTCTTGACTCACTGCTCACCCAGACTAAAAATGTGCTCTAGGTATTACCGCAGTTGTATGTTCTAGTGAATGTTGCCCCTGGCTGTTCAGACAAAAATAAAAAGATATTGACAATTGTCTATCGACAAAAACTGTGTATTACACAAATAATGAAGACCTACCGAATTTCAACATACACACTTCGCATAGAATACGACAATATGACGTTCAAAGTTGGGACATTCTGTTCACCTTTGAATTCTATGGACTGAAATTTCTGTTGTCAAGATTATTCCACTGGTTGGGAGGTCGCACTTTTATATGCGCATGGGTGGAAATTTGGTGTGCCCTGAAAAAATGTCCATATCTATCTTTCTTGGACGTTATTTTACCTTATATGGATAATAAGGCATTAATCAGATAGAGACCGTGATTCATCTTACTGTGGGGTTCATACAATAATTGTTTAAAATGTTAAATATCACAAACTTTCAATTTGATTAAAAACTTATATCATTACTGCATACTACATCAGTAGTGATAGGATAACTTCGTTTTGAGCAATCAGAACGGTGCTTACCTTTCACCGCATTCAATTCAGCCAAAGTTTTGGTTCTGATCCAAATGAAGCCAAGGTATAAATATCTGTATTTCTGTAATATACATTTCATCTATCATCAATTCCACATAGCCTGCCAGCACACAGCAGAAAATGCTAAAACTATGTTAAGCAGCCGCATCAAAGTCTAAATATTATGTAATCATGTGTAACATTATATGGATATATTGTCAAATATTTACACTTATGAACCCGATCTATTTCCAAGTATATATTTTCTTTATTTTTCACTGGTTTACAACACTCTTTAATAGAACACATCAGACGAGTCGAATGTTTTGTTTGGTCCCGTTTTTTTTCTTTTTTCATTTTTTTCATCTAAATAAATCAAACTACCTGTCATATATGTATGGGTATGTCTATAGATGTGTTGCGTGACCAGCATTTATTACACCATATGCATATGTTGTTGCTGTATTCTATGCATATATTTTTTATAAAGAATAATTGTTATAGTTTAAATGTGAAATCCTTGTATTCATTTATTGCTTTTTCACACTGTGTTAACATCCTTATACACGGTAGAAAAACGATGAATTATGGTCATTTATGTCAATGCCCAAATTCGTACTTTATTCTCCGCTTTGACTAAAATAATGGCGATTAATTTAGATTTGACAGTCCATGTGTCACGCTTCGTTTCTGTGCAATAACTGCAACAAATGTGAACGGATCTTTTCAAACGTAATAACAACGGGCTAGGCAAAGTTTGATTGCCTCTATTAATGGACTCTATTTGACGGAGTTGTTGCCCATCATTTAGCTAAAATATCCCTTTCTGCCTTTTTTTTGTATTGACTTGAGCAGCTGTTAACCTATTTTCTTCAACCTTAATAAAAATTAAATGCATTGAGAGCTCGACCAAGCTCGATTGTCAATTTTTACCCTTTTCGTTTTTTAAGAGGCCCCTGGATTAACTAAAAAAGGTCGTTATTTTAGAATTGTTCGTGCAATAACTGCTAGGATAGTTTTCAATGGTGGTAACAAGTTTAAATTCTTTAAGATCTCGACCAAGTTTGATGTTACTGCTGGCGGATTTATGTTCTCTTGATAATAACTTTCTTCAAACTTGATAAAAAATTTAAATGCTAGATATTATCCGATTACCATAAAACGTTGAAAGTTATTTCCCCTTGACTTCTGAAAAAAAAATCTCTCTTTTTTGTTTTTTTTTCGATAAAAAGTCCGTCCAAATATTTCTGAAAGTATTACTTAGGAACAAGAAACAATGCATTAAGGGCCCAGTAAGGTTTGTCCTAGTGTTTGGTAATGAGAAATGAGGATAGAAGTCTTTCAAAACAATTCCATTTATTCTATGTTTAATGAAACATCTAACTACTGAATACGGCTTTACCTTTCAATGCATTACCTTTCAACAGAATTGATCATTCTGTCGAGCTTTAAGTATACGCTTACTCCTTACTTCAAAAACTGTTTGCTTCAGTATTTCAGGAAAGTGAGTAATATATTTTCCAGATACTAAGTTTTGATATTTTGACCTTGGATTGTATGGCGAGTATCAACGATGCCAAAAACGCTTACAAAATCTGTATATTTATATTTTGCGTTTTTTAAACGTTTTTAAATTAAGAATACGGTTTCGTTTTATATTCCCTGTTTTTTGTGGTTGTCGTTTTATCTTTCTAAATATTTAACTTTTTTTATTTCAGCCCTCAACAGCTGTTCAGAACTTCCTCCTCGATATCCCTCGGGTGTTTATCAAGGTGTTACGACAGAAGATAAAATGTACTCCTTCTTTTGTTACTTTGATTTGAACGGGGGGAAATGGATGGTAAGTAGGCCATGATATGGAACGTATCTCACTCTGAAAACAAAATTATATCAATGCAATAGATTACCTATTTTTTAACGACAGGCGTATGTGTGTTTATTCAGTCGCTTTTCCATGAATTCTATTTATCTATTTATTTATTGAAATGTGTGCTTTAATAACGAATATAATTTTGTTTGATATGCATTATATCAGTGTATTAAAGTTTATCACTTAATTCAACGGCTTAAGGTGTACTTTTTAGGTTTCTGTTTAGTATGGGATAACCTAGAGTGTAATTTATAAAGGATGTCATTGGTATATCAAGGTTGAAAAAATTCAGGGTGTGTTGCAACGTTAGTATCTGCAGCCGCTGTGTGGTTGATTATATATATAGGTCAAGGAAATTTACGCAAAGACACTAGTAGTTTTAACAAAATTGAAAGAAAGAACTCAAAATTACGTTTTTGAATAATTTATATATCCACAATCGACAATTTCTGCCTCAGATTCACTATGGGTGTCATGCACAGCGTGTATTGACACAGATTTAGTAGGGACGTGGTCAAATGTTATTTTGGAGCTGTTCACTTCAGCCATTGGTTGTTAGCTTACCTCGCGGAGAAGTTAAATATTCACCCATTTCCGCAATATTCAGTTTAGCTTTTGACAAAATACCTATTTTACATTAGCTTTTTGTGCAATGATCAT
The DNA here is from genome assembly GCF_902652985.1 of Pecten maximus. Lineage (NCBI taxonomy): Eukaryota > Metazoa > Mollusca > Bivalvia > Pectinida > Pectinidae > Pecten > Pecten maximus. The sequence goes on from NC_047027.1 coordinate 21,334,935, forward strand.
CGGGTAACAAGAAGAGAAAACGCCAACATTGCGTTGATCAGTCCGTCTAGTTGACGCCGTCTAGTTGATTTTCCGTTAACGCCACAAATAGACGACGTAATGATTATTTTATTAGGATTTATCAGGAAACATTATGGACGCAGGCTGAGAGCCTCTATATCCATATCCAGTAAATTACAAAGAAATAATAATTAAATAATATCAGTCCGGTGCAATGTACATGCAGCATTTGGAGATTATTGTTCTTTATATATAAACCGGTTATTTTTCCAATAATTGTCCAACAGATTTCAAACTGATAAACAGTTTCTGCATTTATGACATGTTTGTGAAGACTGTTCCAGAGATCATGATCATGATTATGATACCGATTCTCATTATGGTTTCATCATGACATTGATAGCTGATGAGTTGTTGATGTAACAAGGAAAACCGTATTAAAATGCCAGTTGTACTAGTTGTTGATGAAACAAAAACAACCTTAGATGTACAGTACTATGTCAGTGACATCAGGTGTTGATGTTGATATGAAGAATATATTATAATGACAGCTCTATGAGTTGTCGCTCAGCATTTTAGGAGTGGGACGACTGGTTGGCCCGTTGTCAGTATACTATGACCGGGCGGGTTCCTGCTGGGTGTCTTCGGCAGTATACTTTATTGAAGTAGCACTATAAATCGGCAAAAGTTTCGGTCTATCACAAGGCGACTCACCAAGTACATAAACGCAGCCACCCAAAATACATATATATATATACGCAGTCACCACACGCATGTATATCGCAAACACGGGATGACGTCCTTAAATGACCTTAGCTGTTAAAAGGACATTAAACAAATACAATCAAACCGAAAACCAAAGAATGAGTTGTAGATGAAAAAGTAGCTTTTACTTTAAAAAATATATCAGCTGTTTTTGTTTAGATGAAACCTGCATCATAGCGCCTATTGTATTAGTTGTTGATTGTCAACTGATAAAACTGCACAAGAGTTTTAGCGCTACAGTACTTTATGTATTTTGATTTCATTGCGTATACGCTGATTTATTCGCAGTCAGAGTTTATTAAGCTGAAGAAGTGAGATAAATAAATATATATACATAGTCTGTAAAATATGTTCGTTTATAGTATATATTTCCCCTTATACCGATAAATATTTACGTCCCTTTTTATTCATGTAACAAACAACATGTCAGTGGTCGATAATGTTCGTAACAAATATTGCAAACTATCTTTTTAGACAGTAAGATAACAGATACTCAATACCTATTAATCATAGTTTAATGCTATTGAAAGTATGACATGAACAGTTGTCAGTATTCTTTGCCATTGACCGCGTGAGTTGTCACATAAGTGTGTTATTTCACTATGATGGTACTATCAGTGGTATTATTATTAATTGAAAACGGCCTTTTCAGTGCAATAACATTCAAAAAATTGTTATTTATCATGTCGTATCATATTTTATTTTAACTCAAAAATCTCACAGAATGTGTAGCTTCTTGTTTATAACACCTTTGTATCACTGACAGGACCTAAAAGGACTAAATAACTGGATGATGTATTCCTATTATGCATTTCCTGTAAATATCACATCGTGAAATTACATACATGTATAAGAAGAAGTTATTATACCTTTTATAAAGGTTTGGGCAAATGACACGTTTGATATTAGCACCTTTCAAAGAAGCCAGGGAGATATATTAAGCGGACCTACAAATGATTAAACTGCGTCATACAGATGTTTCTGCCTTCTAGGAATTTGCAATGATTCTAAAGATCTGCAGCGTTGATGATAGAAGGCGAAGAGAAATAACTCGGAATAAATAAAATGAAATGCCAATCAATGTTTGATTTGTGACGCAGGTGATTCAGAGAAGACTCAGCAGAGTTGTCGATTTCCATCGCAGCTGGAATGAGTATAAGAAAGGCTTCGGAGAGCTCGATGGGAATTTCTGGATTGGTAAGTTATCAATATGCATACTATGATCATAGTATCTTTTTACATTTTCCCCGTCTAATTTTCATTTCAACAAATTTTATTGATATTTGATGGTATAAGTCAAAAGGATTAAATCACAGGCCAAGCCTATATAGATTCAATCCTAGAGTGGCAATTGGATTGTATAAATATAAAATTAGATATATAAATTTACTGTGAAATAAAAGAAATACATGTATAACTAATATTTAAGGGAACTAACTCAAACATAAACATTTGCACATCATTCATACATTTTGATTATATATGCATGTATACATAACATTTGATAAAAATATATTTAATATGAACTATATCTATAACAATTAGTCATTGACAGGCATTGACCAAAAATCCATGTGCATGTACCACAGGTCGTGCCTGTCAATAATTAAGCGAAAATATATATAGATGTAAGATATTATATTATAAATTATCAGAAAAAATACTATCAATCAAAATGTATACAAGACTTATCACACTCAACTGATGACACATGTGACCAATGAGGATGGAGAAATCTTTCAGGACATATATACTTATGCATTTTTGAGTAAGAAAATGTAACAAAAAATAAATGTATAAATTACTATATTATATTATATACAGAGAATGTCTAATTTCATTATATCTGAAACATTCAAAGAAATAATGTGAAGCAGTTTCATTTCATTATCACAGGCACAGATGGGAAAGTTTAATAAATGATCATTAAATAAATCAAAATTTAAATTGCTACATGAATTTCTAAGCTGATAGATAATACTATTGGCCTTTCCATTTCCTTAAAATTTGAAAATTTGCAGTGAGTCACATTCAGCATTATTATTATTATTAAGCTTGCATTTAACAGCTGCCAGAGAAGAAGAGATGAAGTGGTCAGGATCAGCATTGTTAGTTGGGCGGCACATTTTGGGGAAGAACCTGTCAAATTAATTGTTAGTTCTGCATAGAGGAGGATTGAATAGTCGTGATTGTCTTAGGGAATACGGGTTATCATTTCGGTTGTTAATAAAAGGAATAAGGATATCCTGCAAGTATTGAGGTGGTGTTCCATGTAGTAATTGTGCATCATTATGTGTTTATTCCTTCTATCTGAAAGAGATTCTCAGTCAATTTCTTCATATAATTTAGTTTGTGATGTTCCTGATCTGAGTAATGATTCTGGCTGCTCCTTACTGAACAAATTCTAATAATTGTATTGATTAGTATGTGCAGTTATCGCAGATTATTTCTGCATATTATAACATTGGTCTTATAAATGCTGGGTATATTTTGATTAAAGACTTGCAATTCACTTTAAATTTTATGCATCGAAGAATATTTAATCTACTTTATGCTTTTCTATATACATGTATATTAAGAAAATGTTCTTTCCATGTTGCATCTTCTTGAAGTGGAAGTCCAAGATGTTTGTGATCTGCTGTGTCTGTAATTTGTCTATTTTGAAGAGTTATTGGAGGGTGATTTTTGTTGCGTTTCCTTGAACAGATTACTGATTTAGTTTTGTTAGGGTTAAATGCAATGTCCCAAATACCTGCCCATTCTCCAATATTAGAGAGATCATCTGCTAGAGCTTGTGCTGCTTGTGCTGGATTATCATCTATTGTTACATATAAAGAAGGAGAAAAAGAGGAGGTCCGAGAACTGATCCTTGCGGTACCCCTGCATTTACAACTTTGAATTGTGAATGATAGCCTTCGGTAGAGACTCTTTGTATTCTGTCTGAGAGATAATTTTGAAACCATAAAAGTAGATTTCAACCAATTCCCTACATTTTAAGCTTCTGTATAAGACCCTGGTCATACAGACCCCATAAATAAAACACAGCTCCGAGTTCATAGTATGTGAATATTTTGTATATATAGGTATGGCAATATTGTACAGTTAATACATAGCGTAAGTAATAATGACAATTAAATAAAGAAATCACATTTTTTTTTATTCAAGGCAATGATTTCCTTCACCTCGTTACAAACCCTCCGAGGATTCTACGTATAGAAGTTGAGTTCGTTGACGGGACTAAAGGATATGCGCAATACGCAAACTTCCAGGTGGCCAATGAAGATCAGAAGTACAAACTTGCTCTGAACGGTTTTACTGGCAATTTATGTAAGTCTACTTTCTTTTGGCCATATACTTTTGTTTCAAACTTCCCATATTCGTACTTTGGTGAGGAGAGAGTATGTTTGAAAAATTCTTACACGAGTCTTATCCATTAGCGGGGACATCTTCCCCGTATGTACACATGTATGTTGCCTCATATTGCGTTAAAATTGATGACTCCCCACCCCGTGTGAAATAGAATTATCGCGTCCTTGGCTTCTAGGGGTAATATAACCCTTGCTGACGAAAGGAGTTAGGAGTGAGAAACGTAAAATGTTTTTTTTTTTTTTTTGCTGTTGTCTCGGAAGCGCATGGATATTCTAGTTTATCTTGTTCCTTAAAATAATGTTATTATTCAGTTGTATATATGTATGCATTATCCCAGTTGGATGATTTCATAATACATTTTGATTTTGTCATTTTTAAATAACTAATGATATAATCATACATATATTGTCTATCTTGTCGTGCAAGTGTACTGCGCATCAGTTTATGTACCATTTCCACGAAGCAAATTCAAAATTCCCCACTCCCGTCAGATATTAACACATCTCTCGCTACTGTATGAAGTAAGGGGTTATTGAATTTTTTAAGAAACTCTTGGTAACAGTCAAAATAGACATTTGTTAATATTTTTGAGTTCTAGGAAATCTTGTTTTGCAGAATTTTGTCTATTTCTTCTTCTTTGACTGCACGAAAACGTTTGCGTCCGCCATTTGTAAGAAATTGAAAGGGAGAAAACGCCATGCCAACAGAATGTGGGGTTACCATTGGGGCACGCGGTCCAGGGAGATATGAAGTGGATTTCCCTGGATCATGCAACACAAGGAGATATGATGTTTTATATGCGATTGCACTAATCACAGTGCTCAATTAAGCAAATTGCTTACACCAATCGATTTTGTGTTGTATAATAATGTTAATAATAGGGCTTCGATTTCTGTGACCAACACAAGTGATATCCGGTATCGCATGGGACACAGCTACTGTCTTAAGTCGAAGGTCATGGACACGGTGTTATCGGGATTGTCAGTCTTCGGACAGACCATGTGTTTCTAAACTTTCTACAAAGTTCTGGTATTTTTGTTTTGAGGACATGTGTCAATATATTAGTATAACAATGTTACACAATACCAAAAGGTGCATTCAAGGGCATTCGATTCTGAGACGGTGCAAAACAACCTAGATCGCCAATGCAAACAGTGAATGTATAAAAACGTCGAAAAGTGCTTCGGCTCTCATAACAGAAGACGGGACCCAAAATCTTCATCGAGGAGGAATTGATCTGTGTTTTCTAGTTCCATTGAGTCGATGTAGGGTGAAAATGTGAATATCACATAAACTGATCTGTTCTATACTATTGTGACGTCATGTGCAATTTAAGGTGTTACTATCACTATATAACATCTCATGAATATAAATTATGTGATAAACAGATTCTTTCAATCGTTGATGTATCACAGGGATTTAATAATTTGATACACCACTATAAACGCTTGTAGGATACCAACGTATTCAACTCATTGAATTCCATATACCATAGCCATGGGTTTAATTAGCTTTGTGTATGCGTCTTTTTTCACGCTCAGATAATGTTTCAGTGGCCTTAGTTTAGTTGACAATTCTCTTGTTTACATTTTGGAGCCTATTATATAAAGCTTGCTTTTTTCTAGAATTAGAATGACTGCAATGATCTTTCAACAAACCTACATTAACGTTTTAATAATCCATCCACCAGGTTTGTTTGGCCGTTGCTAAGCCACCATTGCACAAACGCACTTGGAAATAGCATGTGTATTAAGTTAGAAAATTCACGTTGAGCGCATGCGCACGGGAAAAAACCCATTAAAATAAGCATTTCTATCAGGAAAACTGTGACATCATTTGGCAGTTATAAGTGAATTCGAAAAATCCCGGCAATTATTTATTTACGTTTCTGGAGTAAATACATATCCCTTTGCAAGATGATGTTATTTCGTGTGTGTAGTTTCTTGCTTTCAGAAGAGGAAGGTTTAGAAGTATATTCTGCTCGTCTTCGACAACCAATGTATGCTACTGTTGTCGTTATAATTAATTCATATATTGTTTTGAATTTGGGTTATGACTAATGCATATGTTTTTGTTTCTGTAAGCTGATAGTGTGAGTCACGTTGACGGCGCCTACTTCTCCACACGCGATGTTGACAGCGACGAGAACCCTCATGGAAGCTGTTCCGATGATTATGGCGGTGGGTGGTGGTACAGGCCTATCGAACCTGAACGGCTTTTATCATGATGGACATAGATACAAACTTCACTGGGAGCACGATCAGTTGACGAAGACTGTGATGATGATTAATTTCTAATTAGGGTGTTTGCTTATTTTTGTGATTTTTCTTCATCAGTGAATAGCAAGATTCATTTATTTTAAGGTTGGACCTTCTGGAAGTTACTGGTGGCTACGTATCTGAGTAGCACACGATATGCCATGAAATATTTCCAGATCGGATGTGGGTATTCTCTTGTATAAAAACACAATAAGAACAGCGTTGAGCAGTCTGTCTCTGTTTCATTAATTTTCCTCTGCGATGTTTGTGTTTGTCCTGTAACCATAGTGACCTGCAAACTGATACATGACTATCATCAAAACAGTGGACACATCGGATGATTTCTCCGATTACGTTAAAGTGATATTGAATAAAATTTTGATTGATGTAATTATAATATATATATATTGTAAAAAAAAATGTTTTTCTTTTTAATAAAGTTGACAATTCAAAAATATCCCAGTTGTAATTGTTTATTTATTTGCATGTATTTAAAAAAAAAAAATATTTTAATATGTTTAAATCAATGCTATAACATTTTTTTTTTCATCAAATGAACTGTCTATTTTTAGTTTCCATCGAGAAGTTGGAAAAAGGGAATTCCCCTAAAAGGTAGTTCCGGCTAGTATGGTGATACAACTTTTTTGTATCACACATGTGTGATACACGCCACCAGAAAACGCGCCTCGAAATTTGTTGTATTACTATTGTAAGATAACATTTGTATGTGATATTGTTGTATGTGATAAATCAATAAAGCAGATGACCCTTGCTCTTCCGGAACGCCTCGTCTTAATTGTGATGTGCATGTTGAGGTGTTTCATTGGCATGCTTATATTACGCCCAATCTGATAATATACCGATCACTCTTTGTTATTTTTGAAGACATTAAAAACACAACCATTAAATCTCGCCTTCTATGACCAATCATTTTAATATATGCCATGCCATTGAATGTATGTAGCAGTCTATTGTTAGGGTCTACTTGCAGTGACGACTCCAACGCAAGATCCATGTTAAGCATTTATTAATTGCTGGTGTAAAAACACTAAAACAACAAATAACATGATTTACTAAAACAATCAACAGTGGCTGATATATGACGCTAATACAATTCCAATGGAATAATCCATACACACTAACGCAACATATTAACACACCTGTTACACGCTACATTTCTTTGGAGATAGCTTCAAACAACTCTCTCGGGTCCTCTGAATTTGTGAAGCCTGTCCATGTGTTCATCATAAGTTTATGCAAACACGATCAGATCATCAATATACACTAGAAAGATGGTCAGGTTAAGATACCCCATGCTCTGCTCCATCAATCGCTGGAGGGTAGCTGGGGCGTTTGTCAGGCCAAATGGCATCAGGTTGAACTAAAAAAAAAACAAAGTGCCTACCGTAAAAGCAGTCCGCTCCTTGTGCTCTTCTGTAATTGAGATCTGATGATATCCAGACTTCAAGTCAAGCTTCGTGAAATACTTGGACCCAGACAAGCGGTAGTGCGTAAGAATCTCGAATGGTTCCACGATTCAGCTGTCTGAAGTCCACACACACGCGTAAAGATCCATCCTTCTTTCTTACTAGAACTATATTGTTATAAATTGACTGTGGTTAGGGCGTATGATTCCTGCTGAGAGCAGCTGTTGTAAGTGAGTTCTACTTCTTCATACATAGATGATGATGATGATGATGATGTTTGAAGAGGATGAGGATGATGATGATGATTGGATGATGATGAGGAGGAGAAGGAGGAAGAGGATGACATGATGAGGATGAAGATAATTGTGAGTAGTGATGATAATTGTTAAAAGATGATGGCAGTAGTATACAGGTGAAATATTAAAATTATTGACTGTTAATGATATATGTGTTTTGAAAAATAAAAATATTATGAAAAAAAAATACATAGATGATGGAATCTTACGATGTCTCTGTTTAAGGGTCGGTTATCAGCCAGTTCAATCTTATGTTCCACAAGATTGATGCAACCAGGATCCTCATCTCCATGTGAAAAGGTATCTTTATAATCATTAATCAGGTTGATACCTAACTGAAGATTCTCACCCTCCACAATAGAATTACTGAACTCGATCTTGTCCATGAACTTGGATGAATCACGTTCCTTGATAACAGGCATCTCCTGCACTGTCACAGCCTGGATCTCACGTACATGTAGGATCACTCCAGGTGCAACTGAAAAAGGTATGGGTATTAATGTTATACAACTCAACATCTACCACATCTCTACTGCATGAGTTACAGGAAATCACTGCGGGCGTCACATCAATGTCTCCTGCCATCGTAGATCTCTTAGATGACTGTAACACTACACAGGTAACAGGATAGGGAACCTTCTGGTCTATAAATCCTCTCATCGAGACAGTGGCGTTTGGTTTCAAGATCTGGTTCGTCGTTGCAGCATTATTCACCAAAGCGATGACATTCTTGTTTCTGGTAAGGTATCGATCCCTCATAACCAAACAACGGAAAGCCAGAAGCCATGGAGTGGTTATCTGCCCATGTTGGATGTACCTTACACCATATTCCCTTTGACAATCCTCCATAAAAACACCAATGATATTGGTTCAAAAAGTACAGGCACTCTTGAGTTGTACTCGCAATCTGGTACGATTAAAAACAAATAGCTGAGCTCTCTGCTGCTCCGTAAACCAGCAAACTTGACGGTGGCCTCCACATAACCACTGTATGGTAGTTGTTCTCTATCTGCACATTATACATGCAGAAGTTCATCCAATTTCTGCACCGGTAAATGCGATAAAAACCATGGTGAAACTTCTTACTGATAGTATAAACAGTAGCCCCTGTATCCAATAAGCCCATGGCATTCACTCCGTCAACACACTAAGTTACTTCATTTGGACTGTCAACTAACTTGCTAGTCTGTATCTCGTTGACAATGGGTGCAGGACCTGTTGTGTTCACACCTACTGCTGGTCCTTCCTGGTAGGTGTCTTGGAGTTTAAATCACCTAGTAACACAGTTCTTAGACAAAAGTGATATAATCATTTACATTATACAAGTTTTTTATTGGTTATTATCATCAATGACCATTTTCCTCGTTTCATTTATTAAACACTTTGTATCTATTATTTTTACTTTAGAACAATTTAAGATTATTGCCAATACATGCACTTGCTTCTTCAAAATATTTATCTTTCGTTAAAAGTAAATACCTCTGTGCTGTAGAAAAAAACATGTCCTGTTTCCTTCCATATACGTTTTTTGAAAATGGAAGTAAATGACGTTGCAGAAAATGCAAGAATAATTACATGTAAATTGGCTCGTTTCTATCCTATGACCGATCGGAGTTATCAATTTGACATGTGATTACATACAAGTTCCTCTTCATACAAGGATCATTCGGACAAAATACAGACCGAATCCCCTTTATCCTCCAGAAGACTGCTCAAAACAATTTGCTGTGATTCCCTTATTTGCCCCTGCGGGCCAGTTGAACTAAAAGACATTTCATTTAGAAATACATTAAGATGTGATGACGTGTGATTAGGTACATTGTTTAAAGGATGAAAAGGTATCGCATCACAGAAAATAAATTGAAGTATACGGGCATTAAAAAATAATGTTGACTGTGGTACAGTTATTCTCCCCGCGGTCGATTCCAAAGAATATATATCATTCTGCAATCGCGAGTCGATGAGAACGTTTTCAATGACTTCACGTTCTAGCGGATAAGCATAACGAGAATCATCAGATGAAGAGATGGTTTTAAAGACTGATATTTTTTTTCAAAGTAACGTCTCGATAGCCATTCGTATCATATATCATTTATGTTTTAAGTGAAATTTCTAAGAAATGCCTTTATGAGTTTCCCATAGGAAATCTAAATGGTTTTATATCAAACTCATGTGTTTGAACTATCTGTAGAAATGAAATAATTACAACTAATATGACGGTGTAAAATCGTGCTAGTCTAAAAACCAGAAGGAAACTGAAACAGCAAACGACACGTGGCATTCAATATATATCAAAGTCCATATAACATAATTGACAAGCGATGATTCGCTCGAGGCGTACTGCTGGCAATATGGGCGTGGACAAGCCCTGAGAATAGTGCAAAAATGACAAATCAAAGTGATGAAGCCATGGGATAGAGAAAATGTGGTTCAGTTAATAGATGCGAAGTCGAAATACTTTTAGTAATCCCGTTTCGTCTGTTGTCGCTTGTCGTTCACAATTTTATAGTTGATGCGCTACTTCGTGAATATTGTAGTATTCTGCCTTCTGTGTCGACAAACCGCCCTATACTATATGAGTATTTAAGGGTAGAGTGAACAAGTACATTCCAATTGCCAGGTTTGTGACACTACCTTACACTGCGTATCAATTGCAATGTATATCTGTGGATTCCATATGTATTTACAACGCGTAAACCTTCCATGATGGAGGCTATTTCACGTTTACTTGTTTCATTCATCGATCTACACCAAAGAATTTCTACTTCGACAAATAGTTTCATTCTCGTTTTTGAAATCTGAATTCGTTATCAAACATATGTAATGTTAAGAGAAAATGCTTTTTATCATGTACAAGTCGAATTGCTAAGTCTTGCAATTTCGCTTTTGCCATGAATATTTCAAAGTGTGACGATGAGCGTGGACAACCTGTTTGATTCCGTGCAGAGCAGATTCCTTGCAATAAGTTATTCCATGTTTCGTTAAGTGCTATCAACTACCTTTCGTGAATTAAATTTCTTTTTAGTGTGTCGTCAAGAAACACATCAACGATAAACAAGTGTTAAGTATATATGTAAAAGGACAAATATTCAACTCCACAAAAACAAACACTTGTATTGGAGAAAGAAGTATAAACGATATCACGACACGCAGACGTTACTTGTATATGATACAGGAGGAAACATATTTATCAGGACAGACTAAGATTATGTGTAGCTGATACAGGGGGATATATATTTCCATTTTTGTAAAAACTGGTGTTTTTAACAAGAAAAGATGATACTTATGATGCTGTCTGGTATCCGTCGATATCTCAATGAAACAAGAGACCATGGTTGGACAATGCTGTGTATTGCACTCACCATCATCTGTGTTGTAACTGCCAACAATGACGTAAAACTTTACAAACATGTGGATTGTTTAGTAGGCGATCACGTTCTAGCCATATTCGAAACACATTCTAGAGGACAGTGTGCATTTTATTGTAGAGGACAAAATGGTGCCGGATTCTCGTATGTTTCTGAGTCCAGGAAATTGTACAATATTCAAGCAGATGTTCATCAACCAATCCCATTGTGGATTGTCCTCCAATATCTACGGTAGGGTTGGTAAGTTTCCGTAGCCAATATTTTGTTTTGTAAGCGGGTTTCGGTTAGAATAAACGAGGCAAAAATTATCAATTATCGTTTTATACTTATATATGCTAAGTCATAATTAATGAATGGCAGCGCATGTTGTCAGCAAACTTGATGCAAAGGTGCCACGAAGTCATAGTCGTAAGTCTTTTTTTCAAATGTCGTCATTCAAAAAGTATTTAGCACAAATGTAAGTATTATACATCGATATTGTTACTTGCATTGAATGACGAAGACAAAATTTAGATAAACAAAATATAAACCCAAGGGCATAAGAGGTCACCTGAGATTTGAAATATGTCAGTTAATTTAATAAACCCTTTTCGGCCCTACCCATCAGTGCAAGGGGTCAGACAGGGCAAACATGTGTATACCATTAAGCTGTCATTCCATGCTGATAATGTTAACAATGTTAGAATGAATTCTAATAGGAATCAAACAAATTATCAAAAATGTTATTTCCCTATATAAACTAAAGTAAAGTTTAAACCCGCCCCAGTGGCGAACATGTAACCCCAGGGTCATGCAATTCACAATTGTGGTAAAGCACCTTAAGACCCTTCCATCTATTAAAAAGTATTTGATTCTACTTTATTTTGGTCTTGAGAAGAAGAATATTCAAATTTCACTTAATTTGACCCTTTTTGGCCCAACCTATCAGTCCCTTGGGGTCAGTCAAGACCAACATGTTCATACCATCAAACTGTCATCCCATGCTGATAATGGTAACTAAATTAGAATGAATTCCAATACAAATCCGACACATAATAGCCAAAAATGTGATTTCCCTATATAAACTATAACAAAGTTTACCCCATTCCCAGGGGCAAACATAAGACCCCAAAGGTCATGAAATTGCACAAGTTTAGTAAAGCACTTCTAGACTTCAATCTATGAAGAACGTTTGATTCCATCATATATGAGAGTAGAGAAGAAGATTTTTAAAATTTCATTCAATTTGGCCCTTTTTAGCCCCGTCCATCAGCCCCTGGGGGTCAGTCAGGGTCAACATGTGCATACGATCAAACTATCTTCCCACGCTTGTAACCAAGTTAGAGTGAATTCCAATAGAATTCCAACAAATCATAGTCCAAAATGTGATTTCCCTATATAAACTATAGTAAAGTTTATTCCCTCCCCAGGGCCAAGCATGAGACCCCAAGGTCATGAAATTCACCTTTTTGGTAAAGCACCTTAAGACCCTTCTATTTATGAAGAGTGTATGATTCCAGCATATCTGAGAGTAGAGAAGAAGATTTTTGAAATTTCGGTCAATTTGACAAATCTGAAGGTAGATAAGAAGATATTTGAAATTTTGGTCAACTTGACACTCTCTCTATTTGTAAACGTGTTTGTAAATAGGTCATGCTAGATCTATATAGAATTTCTACTTATTAAAATCACGTGCTTGTACATGCATATATTGTCTATTGAGGAATGCAAATTCTACGGAACAAAAGTAGATGGTTTTGTGCATTTTTTTCATAAAAGCCATACATGATATTGGCCTTTATCAAAATAAATCATATCGTATACATCTGTAAACAGAAAAAAAAGATATATGATCTTTGTATGAAGTAGTGTTCAAACTATTGCCTAATACAAATTGATATAATATATTAATTAATTATATATTAAGTTTCATCAATATTGATTTAGTTAAGACATTTCCTTAATGGGGTCTTCCCCGAACACCAACTCTGATAAGGCTGGGAGGTTTACATAGGAGCTAGGTGTGTTGATAGGGAGTTATAGTCTGTTACAGAAATATACTCAGTGTAAGAATACAGGTAAATCAGCACAGGTAAATCAACTCACCTGTTAGGTGATACGAAAATCATTAGCTGTTAATGATTGCCAACTGTTTAACAAATAGTGTATAAAACTAATAAGGATTTTTTTCAGGGGGAAGAAATACAGAATTTAAGGAAAAGCCCATACCTTAGATTTGTCATTAATCCCAACAATCGAAAATAACATTCTGAATATAAAGATGAAGCCAGAAACATGATATGATCATATATGATTTAAAACGATTAATTTAACAATAGATGAATGCGCTATCTTCTTGAGGGACTTGAGAGGCAACTACACAGCTCAACATCCATTCATGGGAGATAACTCTTTGGTTAGGTACAGGTGTACGAAATTCAATGATCACGATCCAGTGGCTTATTGTCCGATTTCCCGATGTGGAATGTTATCGACACTGGCCTCTCTGTCTTGTTCAGGTAAAGTATGAAGGGTTTGGTTTGGTTTGTTTTTGTTTAACGTCCTATTAACAGCCTGTGTCATTTAAGGACGTGCCAGATTTTGGAAGTGAAGGAAAGCCGGAGTACCTGGAGAAAAACCACCGGCCTACGGTCAGTACCTGGCAACTGCCCAACGTAGGATTCGAACTCGCAACCCAGAGGTGGAGGGAGGGCTAGTGTTAAAGTGTCGGGACACCTTAACCACTCGGCCACCACGGCCCCAGTATTCTAAACATTTACATGAACATACCTTGTCACCTGTGGTTTAAACTCCATGTTAAACCCTTGACCTTGTGATAAACGACGTGACTTTTTACATAATTGACAAGTTCTACCATGTATTGATGCTATGTTATTAAATATCTTAAGACACGTTTGTTATAACGATATTGTCACGTTATACGCCGATATATACAAAACAACATATTGGTAGTACTATGCTATGCTATTTTGCCAAGAAACGACTTAAAGGTATATATTTTTCAAACAGAGTATTTATTTAATTAACTTCCAGTAATCAATATGTGCCAAATTATTTCAGATAGATATAGAGGTTACACAACGAGTGGTTGTTGGATACTAGTATATAATTTATTTCACACGAGTAAGTTATTTTTTTTAAGTTACAAAAGACACGAGCTTTAGCGAGTGTTTTTTGCAACTTTTAAAAAATAACTTACGAGTGTGAAATAAATTCCATATCCAACAATTTCGAGTCGTGTAACCTGTTTCTACCACAATAATATCGGCTTAAATTAAAGGGAAAAATAAATTCCATATCCAACAATTTCGAGTCGTGTAACCTGTTTCTACCACAATAATATCGGCTTAAATTAAAGGGAAACGTGGCCAAGTATAATTTCGCGGATGCAAATTAAGTGTAACGGTGACGTCCGGGACCCGGTGATGTGACGTCATTAGATTATTGATGACGTCAATAACAATTGCAGCTTGGGTCAAAGTTCACCGTGTCAGCCAATCAAAACGCGTACAGAGTTTATACCACGTGTGGTATAAACAGATTGTTAACCAACAGCTGTAATGCTTAACTGATGGTCTGAGAGTTGAATAATATAGGGTATTGTGGTAGAAACATCGTTATTGTATTTCAAGTCTGAAGTTGTACTAAAGTAAGAAACAGATGAAAGGAAATTCAATATGAAAACGCCACAAACTTTGGCACAAACCATCACCACATTTTGCCCTAGTTCCTCAACCCTGTGACATTAATAATACATGAAATAGTATGAATATATGACGTTGCACGATAACTTTGAAGAGAAAAACTTAACATCAAGTTGAGATTTGCCTGACCTATTTAAGCATTAAACTTCCTTCTTTGGAAAACTAGTGTCCTATAATTCTAAGTAAATTAGTAATCAAATAGAATTGCAGTTGAATAATGCGCCTCAGCTCGTTATAATCACATTTATCTGCAATCATATAACACAATATCACAACGCACAGGAAATGGAAATATTTAAGGATTAACTTGAATATATATTTATGTTGTTGAAATATAATCTAATTTTGCTTGTAACAAGCATTTTCATTGGCTCAAAAATTATGTTAGCATCTCATAACACAAAAACGTCAGCGGAGTAATCGTTGTTCACGAGATTTTGTATTTATCGATGTGTTTTAAATATCTTGAGCAAATAAATATGTTAAAACTAAATGAAAATGTTTCTTATCGTTGCTAATTAAATTATAAGGGCTAACTGTGATATTTGTTTTACGTTGTTGAGTAATAACACAAAAAACTGGGGTGTACTCTTTCCATAACCGCGAAGCGGTTTATTCAGACTACACGCCAGTTTTTTTGTGTTATTGCTCAATAACGTAAAAAAAAGCTGGAGACTCTAAATTTATAATGAGAGTACATTTTTGGTTTTTGTGTTATAGCTCCATAACATAAAACATGCATTCAAGTTAATCCTTCTAAATTAATCTACTACACATTTATCCCTGTGGAAATTAACGGAATATTTTCTCTAAGATATCACTGCTCGGCTGCATGCATCACCCAGTCAAAAGCGACTTTACAAACAGTGACGTCATTTTGTACGTTATGAACTGATAATATATTTTCAAGCCTATGAAAATGCTTGTTACAAGCAAACTTTAATTATATGGAAACAGATTTGACAGTTTTACTTACATATTGTAGATTCCAGTTTAAACCCCGGTCGGCCGTGTATTTTTCCTCTCCTATTACATATGGCGCCCAACTAAATACCCATGAAGGTGGTATAGGGACTAATGTTTGTCTTCGGGGTCGAACACATTGTAAAAGAAGAGAGGAATGTAGCGGAACTGGACTGGGTTGAACGCCGGCGACCAGGTAGCTCAATTCGTAGAGCTTCCGGCTAGTGTTCGGAGTTCCCGGTTTTGAACCCTGGTCTGGCCGTGCATTTTCCCTCTCCTATTACACATGAATGCGATACGGAATTTATAAAACCCGTTCAATAATTTCCACTCCGCTCGCTTAATAGCTCATGCAGCGACATTCACAGATGTACGTATGTACGTCCCTAGGTCATGACATCAAATTATCAACCTTTTTGTCTACCCTGTAGGTAGGGCGTAATAATTCTACCTGCTGGGGCCCCTATTGCATGATCGTAAGAAGCGACTAAATTTTTGATCTTATATTTTCTTTCTTAATAATTTTCTTCTTCCTAATGTCTCCCTTGACAATGGGCCTTTAGTTGAGCGTTCGCCTCTGTGAGGAAGGCTTTTGGTTCTGCCCCTGCCAGAGACATACCATAGTCTTTAAAAATGGTAGTTGCTACTCCTGCTTAGCGCTCAGCATATTAGGAGTGGGACGACTGGTTTGCCCGTTGTCAGTATAATGTGGCAGGATGGGGTGTGCTCCTGGGTGTCTTCGGCAGTATGCTTCAGTGAGGTAGCACTATAAATCGGCAAAGGTTCCGGCCTATCACAAGGAGACTTCACACGAACATACCGCAGCTTCCCAAAACACACATACGTACTCACCACACGCATGCATGTCGCACGCACATGATGCCGTCCTTAAACGACCTTAGCTGTGAATAGGACGTTGCATACATTCAACGAAACCAAACAAATACCAACCTTTTCGTAATATTTTCAACATTACATAATGGCAGTAGCCACTCATGTAAGAGCCCCCGCTTAACTAACCGAAATTCATATCTTTCCATCGCCTGTTTTTTTTATAAATCGAACTTGCTGGGTTGTTTGGTAGTAATTCATTCTTGCGTTATTATGTTAGGATGTTTCGAAATTCCCAAAATGACGTAACTTTTATGGTATCATTTATAGATTAAGTATCCCTTTGTTAGGCTATAACCGATGTTTTTGTATCTATTATATAGAAAATGATATATTCGACATCAATTACCTACACTACGAAGGGAGGGTATCCTGTACAGTTAGGGGTGTAACGTGTCAACGATGGGACACCAACGAACCGCATCAGGTCTTCCACTTCAAAGGCAGAAGTGATCTCCATAATTGGTGTCAACAAAATCTTGACGGGCGACCTTGGTGCTACACGACCGACCACGCGACTAGATGGGACTACTGCCCAGTCGAGGAAAGAATTGTCTGTGACAGTTCCCCGCCCACGACAATATCGGTGAGCAATGTCACACTCGAAATACCTTACAATGACCTCCTATCAGTCGGTCAATACAGGTGTGACACTGTCGAAAACAAGGAACCCGAAGAAAGTTGTCCAGTGACAAGATGTCTCTCCAATGGTTCCTGGTCGACCGCTTACATATCATGTTCAGGTAATATATATATATATATAAATATATGTCAAGTAGTTATAACGACAGTACAGACAAGTAAATTGTCGAATTATCGAGGCAATCTGCCCCTTTATCAAGACACAGGTAAATTACATACGATCATATAATAAATAGACATAGAACATGGAACACTTACACAAGTATAGTAGTTATAAACAACAAAAAATATATATCGTTATGTTGTAAAAACGATCCCCCTCGGCCGATACTTAATCCGCCGAGGGCCTATTATGATTAATCAGGAAACATCTGAGGTGGTGTACAGTTGCTAAAAGTAAATGAATAAATAAATAAATAAATAGATAAATAAATAATATAACTTAAAGGTTTAACAAAATAACATCGCGGGTTGATTCGGTGTGATGGCAGCGCGTGCTATGTCGTGAATGTTTTTGTCATTGTTTTTTAACGCGTTATGTAGCCTACATTTCTTCATATTTTTTGCACATTGCCAAACATCTTTTGATGCTGACGGAAGTGACGTCATGTGATCTGGGCTGCATTTATACGATGATCAATACCATCTGATTTAACACAGGAGTAATGGGAGACTGTCACACACAATGTAAATATATCGATATTAAATTCTTCAGCTTATAAAATTGTCACTTCTTTTTCTACCATTTTCAGACGAAGAATGCTATGACTCAACTCTTATGATATATACTGGTCGCGTTACCTGTACATTGACGGGGATCACTTGTCAGCGATGGGATAGCGAGTATCCCCACCCTGAGGCCGGTAACTATGGACAGAGTAGCGATCTTGGAAACCGTTGTCAGATGAAAGGCAAAAAATGGCCATGGTGTTTCACTATGGACCCAGAGGTTAAGTGGGATCTATGTCCGGTAGACAAGTGTACCTGAAGTGACAGTGAAACGCTAGTATTTTTGATATTAGGTTTGGGAAAATCTAAATGTACTTAATATAATAATATAAATAGGTGATGCTAACATTTAAAACGATTCAGAAATTATTGGTTTTTTTTTTACACCATTAACCTTAAATATGTTTTTAATGCGATGTCAATATTCAGTATTTGTCCATTTCTCAATGTATATGTGATAACGGTAGTTTAGTTTTTAGCATTTTTGAAAAAGGTGAAGATCAGTGGTGTGAGGTCTGATCTCCTACTTAAGTTTTTCTCATACAGATGATATTATA
The DNA here is from genome assembly GCF_902652985.1 of Pecten maximus. Classification (NCBI taxonomy): domain Eukaryota; kingdom Metazoa; phylum Mollusca; class Bivalvia; order Pectinida; family Pectinidae; genus Pecten; species Pecten maximus. Next base: position 21,353,904 of record NC_047027.1, read on the forward strand.
GACCATTAAAAGAAGTTTTTTCGTGGCAAGAAACGCTACCACGAAATACTCTGTATAGAATTATTGTTTTCAGTGAGTTAAGTTTGAGAAAATCTTAATGCACATTTCGAAAATACATTTGGTCTCACTGCTAACGTTAAATGAATTTCAAACACGATGTCAATATTCGGTGGTATTTGTCCATTTTCCAGTCCATAGATGGTTACGATTTCTTACCTTAGAATTTTAGAACATCGGGCAAGGTAACGATCACAGATCTGTTGTTCGGTCATCTTCTGGGGCGGTTTGTGTTTCCAAGGAAGAAGCGGGTTTGTCCGTTGACAAGAACGTTCAACACACCAAGGTTCTGGGCAGATTTGAACGAGTCATCGACATCCAGCAATCAGCTATTGCAAGTGATCAGGCTTCAAGATGGTTCTGGATGTAAACAAATTTACTTAGTTAATATTGCGAATATACCAACTGTTAATATATACAGGATATATCTAACAGTATCTTCAGTAATACCAAAAATATTTCACGAGTGGGGCTAATGTTTTGATCTTTTTTTCCAATATTCCTTTTATTATTCAATACGTCCGTGTGCAAATGGTTATTCTCAATATTCTGTTTATTACATTTTTATAGCAAAGTATTCTGGTCAGCTTTTAATGTTACCCATTGTTGTTTGTTTGTTGATTGGTGAAATTAAAAAGTGATATTTTTCACTAGTGTTTTTTTATAATGATTTTTTCCCCTATTATGAGTATGTGTCAGCTGACATACAGAAAGAAAAAAAGAATTATTTACTAGCACTAAAGTTGTGCGTGTCCATCGGTAGAGATTTATTCATTAATTTAAAAGGCTTCAACTTCCCCGTGATACTGCCGTGATATATCGATTTTTAATGCAAAGTACAGCTTCGTGTTAATGTCAGCATTCGCTGTTGTTTTGATTTGTTTGTGTGGCTTGAATAACATGAATTCAGGTACTTAACTCAACAAAATGTACATATAATATGTATTCTTCTTGGTCCTTAATGCAAGCTATAAATATAACTAATCTTATTCTAGGACACATACAAGTAAGTAACGATTTGACTGTACGATTTGTTTCCCTTTACGGGGCCTTGTCCTTATTTGGGGTAATCTTATGACGTCAAAGAAAGTCGGTTTCTGATTGGATGAGAGAGTACTCCATTAGTTTGAAGAAATACAAAATATTTCAGTAACTGTTACTTAAAATAACAAAAGTTATCACAATCTCACTCTTCTAGCGACCTTTCAATTTATCGGTTGAATTTTATTGCATTCTCTATTCCGGTTAGTGATTGATTGTTTCGTATTTATGCCTGATCTTATCGTCTTTACTGATAGGTTAATGCTTTGCAATAATCTTATATGACTGTTTCCTATTGAATCCTTGCCTAAATCTCAATAGTGCGATGATAGGAATTGATTAATTTTATGCATGTTCCTACTCATGCTTCAAAATTTGGTTATATTTTTGTTATTATATTTGGATGTGTGGTTTATCTTGTTCTAATAAACGTGTCACCTTCTCGTGGCTTTTTTTTCAATTCATATGATTATTTGTTTTTCTATATATTGAGTGTACATAAATAGGCTTTTAAGATCAAAGACCTTTCAATATGAAATGCATTCGGTACGTATATAGAAACGTCTGTAGTAGGATGTATTAGAAAAGCAATTTTAAACAAATGAAAGTTTAACTGACTCGAGACGCAAAAATGTATAAAGTAATACTATGGAGTTTTATACATCACTATATAGCATAGCCGTCTCAAATTATTATCTGTACTTATAGCTGAGTCGACTGATTTGGTTTGGTTTGTTTTTGTTAAACGTCCTATTAACAGCCACGGTCATTTAAGGACGTGCCAGGTTTTGGAGGTGGAGGAAAGCCGGAGTACCCGGAGAAAAACCACCGGCCTACAGTCAGTACCTGGCAACTGCCCCACGTAGGTTTCGAACTCGCAACCCAAAGGTGGAGGGCTAGTGATAAAGTGTCGGGACACCTTAACCACTCGGCCACCGCGGCCCCGAGTCGACTGATACACAACGGATAATATATTCCGTTAAAGGATACAACACAGCGCCCTTGCCGGGACTCGAACTAGCGATCTTTTGGTCACGTAGCCCTTCATCCTACCACTAGATCACCGTGCCTCGCAAATCGCAAATTATTAATCACTTGCATCACTATCAAACTCATATAATGGATTCATGCCTAATGTAATATGTATAAATTAATTGAAATATTGGTGTACCGGTCTTGTTTAAAATGAGAATCGGCTCATTAAGATGAACATTCCAGATGAACATTATATCATTAATCCGTACACACATGCATCATAATGCATTACCTTCAACTATTGACAGCGTAAACACACGAAAAGTTTGATATATTCTGTTTGTGAAAATATTTTCTGCAACAATAAGCTGGGAGATGATCAATTGTATCGTAGCGATGAATTGTTTTGTGCGCCTTTACAAAACGCGAATTCATATTTTCACGATTTCGCAAAAATAAAAAATAAATAAATAAAATAAATAAATAAATAAATAAATCGAGTTTGTTTCCATTTCACTTTACATCGTCAATCCATATTAAGTTAAAACGCATCACGAGACAGGGATATAAAACATCATTTATTAAATTTTTACCAGAGAAATATCCAAAAATTATTCATTCTATAAAGTGATATTTTTCAATATCACTTTTACTGATTTGACCAATCAAATTAAGGATTAGAAAATACAAAAATAATTGACCAATCAGAAAGCCCGACATATATGTCAGCACCTGGACAGGGGGAACTACTTTTTTTGTTTACAAATTATCGCTGTAGGCCTAGTTAGCGTACGGGGTAGGTTTTTCGTTGATAAAAAATGTAATAAACAGAATATCTAACAGTGTCTTCAGTAATACCAAATATACTTCACTCGTGTGGCTAATATTTTGATATTTTTAGATATCCTCTATATATCCCTCTCGTGAGGGAAATGAAACTCCATATATCACTGGGGCGAGTTTCTCCATGCCAACCCTCATATTCTGTTGCGTGGGGTTTTATCTCCCTCCCGGTTGCTTACCAATGGCAGACGAACAGAAACGCAAAGTCGAAGAAGCAGAAATGGACAAAATTATACAAAGCAATAATATTCAGAACAGGAACATACATGTATCAAGAAAGGTGCTCGTATCCTGTCGCCAAGAGTTTCTGATTAAAAAAAAAGATATGACAATTAATTTAATTTTCAACTGTACTTAGGAAAGTAGCATTGCGCATGCGCTCTCGACGAAGTAGCATCTTTAAACAGAGTGATTCGACTCTCACTACCGGTGATGGTTTGTGTTTCTCAGGAAGCTGGTAAATTGGCCGGTCTGTGCTGTCGTGATTGTGTTTTTGGGCTGGATATTGGCATGCGACGGGTATGTTGTTCCAAAAGTAGCAAAATATGTTAGAATTGTACAGTTGAGTGTAGACTAAAGGTTACACCCAAGTGCACTCCGAGTGCACTCCATTTGGACTTGGAGTGCACTCCGTTTGGACTCCAGGTAAACTTTGGAGTGGTGAGTAGTGTTTCGTACAGGTAACACGCACAGGTATGGAGTGGACTCTTACTACACAATATGATGTATTCTAGACTTTTCCTAATACTACAATTTTTGGACATATCCTTTCATCTAATTCTAAACATTTGTGTGGAGAAATTTCAGCGAGCCACTGGACATTTTTAATAATATTGAACGAATCTGTTTAGAGTCTCTGAGCCTGTGGTGAACGTGAAAACATGGCCGACCACAACAAAGGTATGTCTACTTCAGATATTCTTACCGAGTGTAGAGAAGTGTTATATACAGAAGAGAAATATGAAGAAGATGAAAATATGCATGACATGATGACGAAAATGATGGTTGAATTTCAAACTCGTCTAACAGCTATAGAAAAAAACACTTCGTGTCTGGATGACATCAAGCAGAAATTGAATGTACTAACCTCACGGGTAGAGAAAAATGAATCAGAGATGAAGTCAACAAATAAAAGAATTCAGGAGCTTGAAAGTGATTTACAGGGAAACAGCAATTTAATGGATAGAGTAAAAGCATCAAATGATACAATCGGACGGAACGTTACCAAAATTGGAAAGGATATTGAAACATTGGACAAAACTGACAATGAAATTTTTGATGAAATTGATACCATGAGAATAACTATGAATGAAATGAAGGAAAAAGCACTAGAGGCCCAATGCAGGTCTATGAAATATAATTTGATTTTCTCCGGAATACCTGAAAAAGTGTGGGGGCAGAACGGAAATATTGAAAACTGTGAGGAAACTGTAAAAAAATTCATACAAGAGAAACTGGAAATTGAAAATGGCGGTGATATACAGATGGCAAATACACATCGTATTGGAAATAAAGGCAGTACCAGGGATGGGAGACCACGATCCATCATTGTGAAGTTTGTTCATTTCAGTGATCTCACGAAAGTGAAAAAAAATGCTGTAAAGTTGAAAGATACTCAGTACGGAATAAATGAACAGTATCCGAAAGAAATTGAAGTAATCAGGAAAAAATTGTACCCTATCCAAAAAAAAGCGAAGAGAGAAGGAAAGAAAGCAGTGTTGGTCCGGGACAAACTATATATTGAAGGACAATTATACGAGAACTCGGTGACCCCTGACACATGCACACCTAGTAAACAAGATAAAAAGCGTAGACGTAAGCACTCGGCCTCTCACTAGGAACGCGCCGGAGGGCAAGCCCAAGCTGGCCACACGCGTACGCGCTCTATAGATTTTCACTCGCCTAATGATGTAAACATCGGTTCAAGCCTGAACTCACAGACAGTTTCTAAAATCAAAATACTGGTTTTGAATGTTGGTGGTATTTTAAGAAAAATCCAATATCCAGATTTTTTTGAATTTGCAAATAATTTTGATGTATTATGTCTTTGTGAAACAAAAACGGATGATTTAGATGTTATTGACTTACCTGGTTTTGTAGTTAAGATGAAAAATCGTTTCATAATTAGAAAAGTCAAAGCTGGTGGAATAACACTTGCCTTCAAGTGTGAAATGGAAAATTATATCAGTGTAGTAGAAAGTGATAGTAAATATGTAAGTTGGTTTAAGATCAATGGTAATGCTTATAAATGTGAAGAAGATTTGTTATTTGGTATAGTTTATATACCTCCTGAAAATTCAAAATGTCATACAGGTGACCCATATTCAGAACTCGAAAATGAGTACTTACATTTTTCCAACAACCACAAATATGTTTGCCTTTTAGGTGATTTTAAGGGGCATCTAAACAGCAAATCCAGTCAAAACATTGATATTTTACAGGCCTATAAATCCCTATTATGGTGCAATGTCACAGAAGTAACATGATGAACTTTTAGTATGTATCATGGCAAACCCTTGGTCTTGCTGTTGACATGTAATTTGTTAAGCTGTTTGTAAATTTCAACAAAACGTAAGAAAAATGCATGTTTCAGGGGGACATAATTAACTCATTTGTATCCCATATATTACACAAACTTGCCATGTCGTTTTGCTCACAAGTGTCTAAAGCACAAAGTAGGAGCATTGGTTTTACCAGCTTTGACGTTATTATATGTATAAACGCTGTTTTTATTTTGACCATGAATTGCAAATGGCGGTCGTGAACGATATCACACAAATATGGCATATAAGGAGGTATTTAAAACATCAAAAATGCTCTTATTAGACAATATAAAGTATTCTTGAAGTGGCAAGAAGACTGCTTTTATGAAAAAATGTTCAACCGTTGAATTTGGGGTAAAATATGCCTATTTCTGAAAAAGGCTGCAAACTCACCATTTTAACAAATTGATATTCAAATGTTCATGTTACTATGATGAGATGTCTTAAAAGTACGATATAGGAGTTTTGTTATTAACTGAAATGCCTCCTTTAAGCCATATTTGTGTAATATTATTCTCAGCCGCCATTTGCATTTAAAGGTCAAAACAAAATAAGTGTTTATACGTACATACAGTAAAATCCAGTCAAACAAATGCTCCTACCCTGTGCTATAGACACTTGTGAACATATCAGCAAGGCTATTTTTCAGGTTTGATCATTTGCGTGACTTAGAATTATTCCATGCCAAATCTTACCACAAAGTTACTCTACAGAAGAAACTGGTGGCATCTATAGCATATTATTGGTGATTGTAAGAAGCTACATGTCCAAACAAACATTTTGGTATATTACATGATATTTTTTGTGCAAATCTTAAGGTATTTATTCGTGTTTGAAATTCAACACTATTCTGCTATATAGATGACCCTTAACGCGCGAACCTCAACTGCACACGATTTTATTGATGTAAGTGAAATAGAAAATAATGTTGACCATACTGATGAGATTCTTAACGACTCTCAAGATGCTAGTGTTTTTGATAATATGTTTATAAAACATAGAGTAAACTGTGATGATAAAAAGAACAATGCAGGTAACCGGTTGATTGATTTCTGTAAATTCAATGACTTATTTATATGCAATGGTAGAACCGGTCACGATAAAAGTGTTGGTAAACTCACTTGTAAAAACGCTAGTGTGGTTGATTATGTATTATGCTCGTCAAAGCTTGTTAAAAATATCGATGATTTTGATATCTTAGATTTTAATTCCTTATTATCTGATGTACATTGTCCAATTTCATTTACCTTACATTTTGACGATGTTTTAAATACTACTATTTCATGTAATAATCCAACAAAAATGGAGGAGGGAATTAACAAATGGAAGGCTGAAAAAGCGGTGGATTTCGTTAATAATATTGACGATGACTCGATCAAATATATTACTGATTTGATTAATAACTGTAATGACCCATTGGAACTTAATATTGACGAGCTGATAGATAAATGTTGTAATGTATTATTGCATGCAGCTAAAAATTCACTTGGCATTAATATTAAGAAACGTAATGTGAATAACAAGTCAGTCGCTTCCAATAAACCCTGGTTTGATCTTAATTGCAAAAAAGCTAGAAAAACATACAGACAATGTAAAGGTCAGTACAGACGGCGTCGTAACGAGTATTTTTATAATAAATACAAAGAATCTGAAAAAGCTTATAAATATACTATGAATAAAAGTATTAAAACTTATAAATATGATGTACGAAAAAAGTTGAAAACTATGAAAGCAAGAATCCAAGAGATTATTGGAAGCTGCTGAAAGGTAATGGAAATAGAAAACCTAAAGGAAAAATTCCTCTAGATACTTTTTTCAATTTTTATAAAGACCTCAACGCAAGTGTTGATGATGGTATTACTGATTTACATGAAGGTCATGATGGTATAACTGATGTACATGAAGGTCATGATGGCCCTATTAATGAATTTTTAAATTCTGATATAACCAAAGATGAGGTTGAAAAGGCTATTAGATCTTTGAAAAACAACAAATCATGCTCTGATGACAATATAACCAATGAATACATCAAATGCTCTGCCTTGAAAATGTCAGATTTATATGTAAAAATATTTAATATTATCTTTAATAGTGGCAAATTTCCCACTAAATGGCTTAGAGGTAGCATTATCCCGATATACAAAAATAAAGGCTCCCATACGGAACCAAAAAATTATAGACCAATAACAATAGTCAGTTGTATGGGGAAATTGTTTACTAGTATTCTGAACGAAAGACTGACGAAATTCTCAGAGGACTTCAGTTTAATAGGTGAAAACCAGTCGGGGTTTCGTAAAAATTATACTACGATTGATAATATTTTTGTTCTGTACTCGTTGATAAATCTGTCACAGATGACGAAAAGTAAATTGCACTGTATATTTGTTGACTTTGAAAAAGCCTTGAATTATATATATATATATTGTTGTTTTTATCTCTGAAATTTGGAGAATAATTGTGTGGAAAATGAAGGTCCTTGGTTCAATGTCAGTGTAGCATTATATGTCTGTGGTTAAACATCATAATTTATTTTTTCAAACTTTATATTATTAAGTAAGCTAAAAATTTCAGGAAACTCTCCATGATGAACATATTGTTACTGATTACACATCATTTTTGACTTCCTAATTAATATACTGCAAATATTGATAATCAGAGAAATGCCTACAAAAGCAATAAACATTTGATCCCTATTTGCATTGTCTCAAATTATAATATAATAAGTACCTAACCAAACATGTTGCTCTGCGTTGTAATAAGAAAAGTTTAATTTTAGGAATGATTAAAATCAAAGAAACAATGAAGCCATTAATGATATATTTCTTTCCAGGAGAACACAACATCAATGAAAACCTACCAAACAATGGTGTAACAGCTTATTATTTATGTAACAGTTCAAGTAGTTGTTGTTGGAACCGGTTGTTTACATTGCCCAAGCCACTGATGACATATGTTATGTATATGTAGCAATTAAAAATCATAAAAAAATAAATATCATTTCTTTGATGAAGGGGCTTTTGCCGAAGCCACTGATGACATATGCATATGTAGCAATTAAAAATCATTAAAAAAATAAATATCTTTTTTTTTTTTATGAAGGGGCTTTTGTCCACTTTTTGATTAGTGTGAAGGGGCTTTTGTCCGGAGGGGCTTTTGTCCTAGGGGTTAATGTCCGGGGGGGGGGGGGGGGGGGGGCTAATGTCCGGGGGGGGGGGGGGGGGGGGCTAATGTCCGGGGGGGGGGGGCTTTTGTCCGTACCTCATTAAAAACAGTACTTAGTACTTCGAGTACAAGTTATGTCCAGTACACAATCAAACTCTACATTTTGAGAGACCACAAACAACTTGCCAAATACATTTTTGGTTATTGCCAATTTTCTACTAATTGACGTGGCTTGTTATATATTTTTTAATTTTATATAGGGTTAACTAATAGAAAAAATCTATTATATTAGATGCTGTTAGTTAACCAACGAAAAATGAACCAACAAAATAAGAAGATATATACAAAGATAAAACAGTAACACATATCTTATTGTTACATGTTTAAGGAGTCAAAATGTATAAGAGTATACATCTATCTATAAACATTATGTATATGTGTACTTGGTTACAGGTACATGCGATACATATGGACCCAGGTAGGATTGGGGCCTGATAGGACTCCAGGTAAACTTGGAGTGCACTCCGAGTCCAAACGGAGTGCACTCGGAGTGCACTTTGTGTAACCTTTAGTCTACACTCAACTGTATGTCGGTTATGTAAGTTAGTTACATCGGCCCGCATAGGTTAGTAAACATTTCAATAAAATATTAAGGTAACTACAGTATGGCACATATTGCACAACGACAGACGAAATGCGAGAACGATGAAAAAAGGCTATTCTTACCTCAACGATCTGAAAACCTATTTAATAAAGTACCGCATGTACATGTATTTGCTTTCAGTATTTCAGTACTCTCAGTGCTTTGATTATTTGCCTTTACACTGATCCAACCGAACACTATGTTAGAGATAAAGTTTTATTTCCCTGTGCGCTGTCTGTCATTTACTGTTGACATTTCCAACAGATTTATTTATCAGTTCGATTTAACTCTACCCGTGTAGATCGTATCATACAAATTTAACATCAACAGAACAATTTGTCTCTCTATATGACAAAAGTCGAAATAATTGTATTTGTAAAATCAATATTATTTCTAGAGAGTCCAAAACATGTTTATTGCTCAAAATTGCTATATCGATTTCCCAAATGAGAAATAATTAATACATTGCTGTTTTGATAGGGACATTACTAAGAACATCGGTGATTGCTGAGACAACATGAGATATGAAATAGACATGGATGGTGAAACATAGTAAATATATAGTTGTCATTTCAAAGGCATGTCGATATCGGATCATCTTCTATATTTAATTAATTATATTATAAAACGAGGACCCAGGCTCCGTGACTCGCGATGGTAGAATAACGTATTATTTTAAATCGAGTTCGTCGAGGACAAGGCTGTAACACTATCAACAAGATATTAAAATATTTTTCAATACATGTTCAGTTATGCGGTACTCTTTTCATCGACACATTATTGAAAAAAGTAAAATCAATACACAGTACATGTTTTGTTAAGGAAATGAACTCTCGAACCAAATGCACGTGTTGCTATTGGAATTGAACACCCAATACAAAGGTATGTATTGGTATTGACAAGAAACATCCGATCAAATTTGCGTCGTGAATTACCATTCCACCCTAAAACGTAACCCTTGTCACTGTACACTAACACTGTACCCTATCACTGTACCCTGTCACTGTACCCTATCACTGTACCCTGTCACTGTACCCTGTCATTGTACCATGTCACTGTACCCTGTCACTGTACCCTGTCATTGTATCCTGTCATTGTACCCTGTCACTGTACACTGTCACTGTACCCTGTCACTGTACACTGTCACTGTACACTGTCACTGTACCATGTCACTGTACCTTGTCACTGTACCCTGTCACTGTACCCTGCCACTCTACCCTGTCACTGCACCTTGTCACTCTACCCTGTCACAATACCCTGTCACTGTTTCCTGTCACTGTATCCTGTCACTGTTCCCTGTCACTCTACCATGCCACTGTACCCTGCCACTGTACCCTGTCACTGTTTCCTGCTACTGTACCCTGTCACTGTACCCTGTCACTGTACCCTGCCACTGTACCTGTCACTGCACCTTGTCACTCTACCCTGTCAATATACCCTGTCACTGTTTCCTGTCACTGTACCCTGTCACTGTATCCTGTCACTGTATACTGCCACTGTATCCTGCCACTGTACCCTATCACTGTACCATGCCACTGTACCCTGTCAATGTTTCCTGCCAATGTACCCTGCCACTGTACCCTGTCACCGTACCCTGTCACTGTACTCTGTCACTGTACCCTGCCAGTGTACCATGTCACTGTACCCTATCACTGTACCCTATCACTGCACCCTGTCACTGTACCATGACACTGTACCCTGTCACTGTACCCTGTCACTCTACCCTGTCACTGTAAACTGTCACTGTATCCTGTCACTCTACCCTGTCGCTGTATCTAGTCACTGTACCCTATCACTGTACCCCGTCACTTTATCCTGTCACTGTACCCTGTCACTGTACCTGTCACTGCACCTTGTCACTCTACCCTGTCACTATACCATGTCACTGTTTCCTGTCACTGTACCCTGTCACTGTATCCTTTCACTGTACCCTGTCACTGTACACTGTCACTGTTTCCTGTCACTATACCATGTCACTGTACCCTGTCACTGTATCTTGCCACTGTACCCTGTCACTCTACCCTATCACTGTACCCTGCCACTGTACCCTGTCACTGTTTCCTGTCACTGTACCTTGCCACTGTACCCTGTCACTGTACCCTGACACTGTACCCTGTCACTGTACCCTGTCACTTTATCCTGTCACTGTACCCTGTCACTGTACCCTGTCACTGTACCCTGTCACTGTACCCTGTCACTATACCCTGTCACTATACCATGTCACTGTACCCTGTCACTGTACCCTGTCACTTTATCCTATCACTGTATCCTGTCACTGTACCCTGACACTGTACCCTGACACTGTACCCCGCACTGTACCCTGTCACTGTACCTGTCACTACACCTTGTCACTCTACCCTGTCACTATACCATGTCACTGTTTCCTGTCACTGTATCCTGCCACTGTATCCTGCCACTGTACCCTGTCACTGTACCCTATCACTGTACCCTGCCACTGTACCCTGTCACTGTTTCCTGCCACTGTACCTTGCCACTGTACCCTGTCACTGTACCCTGACACTTTACCCTGTCACTGTACCCTGTCACTGTATCCTGTCACTGTACCCTGTCACTGAACTTCGTCACTGTACCCTGCCAGTGTACCATGTCACAGTACCCTATCAATGTACCCTGTCACTGTACACTGTCACTGTTTCCTGCCACTCTACCCTGTCACTGTACCCTGTCACTGTACCCTGTCACTGTACCCTGTCACTGTATCCTTTCACTGTACCCTGTCGCTGTATCTAGTCACTGTACCCTGTCACTGTACCCCGTCACTTTATCCTGTCACTGTACCCTGTCACTGTACCTGTCACTGCACCTTGTCACTCTACCCTGTCACTATACCATGTCAATGTTTCCTGTCACTGTATCCTGCCACTGTATCCTGCCACTGTACCCTGTCACTGTACCCTATCACTGTACCCTGCCACTGTACCCTGTCACTGTTTCCTGCCACTGTACCTTGTCACTGTACCCTGTCACTGTATCCTGCCACTGTACCCTGTCACTGTACCCTGACACTGTACCCTGTCACTGTAACCTGTCACTGTATCCTGCCACTGTACCCTGTCACTGAACTCCGTCACTGTACCCTGCCAGTGTACCATGTCACAGTACCCTATGAATGTACCCTGTCATTGTACACTGTCACAGTTTCCTGCCACTCTACCCTGTCACTGTACACTGTCACTGTACCCTGTCACTGTACCATGTCACTGTACCATGTCACTGTACCATGTCACTGTACCATGTCACTGTACCCTGTCACTGTACCCTGTCAATGTACCATGTCACTGTACCATGTCACTGTACCCTGTCACTGTACCCTGTCACTGTACCCTGTCACTGTACCCTGTCAATGTACCATGTCACTGTACCATGTCAATGTACCCTGTCACTGTATCCTGTCACTGTACCCTGTCACTGCACCCTGTGGCTGTATCTAGTCACTGTACCCTGTCACTGTACCCTGGCACTGTACCCTGTCACTGTACCCTGTTTCTGTACCCTGTCACTTTATCCTGACACTGTACCCTGTCACTGTATCTAGTCACTGTACCCTGTCACTGTACCCTGTCACATTATCCTGTCACTGAACCCTGTCACTGTATCCTGTCACTGTACCCTGTCACAGTACCATGTCACTGTACCCTGTCACCGTACCATGTCACTGTATCCTGTCACTGTACCCTGTCACTGCACCCTGTGGCTGTATCTAGCCACTGTACCCTGTCACTGTACCCTGTCACTGTACCCTGTCACTGTACCC
>NC_047027.1:21374442-21438792 GCF_902652985.1 Pecten maximus
TTTTGTTATCTGTGTTGAAACACATTAGTTCCATTGGTTACGTTTCCTATAGCATTAGGCCAGTATCTAGCATATTAGACTCCGCACAAAATTTTCGTTGTAGGGCAATTCAGTATAAATTCAGGCGTTTTGTAATTGTTTGTCAGTCTATAGAAGCCATTGGCTGGTAGGCTCACTTCTTTCTTTCTCTCTCTCTCTTTCTTTGTATTCCGTTAAGTAGGAGCGGGACAGTGATTGTGGGACGGTAAGTGCGTAGGATGTTGTTATGTTAGGTACTATTCTAGCGTGTAGGTTAGGGTTTATTTACATGTAGTTGCTTGTATAGAACTTGTGTGAGGTTTGTAGCGTTGTGTGTTTCTACCTTCGCCATATATTTAATTAATGTTACTTGTATTGTTTAACATGTCTTGAGTTTTACTTGGTACCCGTGTGGTACACTGGTATTTCCGACAGTACGGGACGGAACCGCGAGTATTCCCCTGAACCAGGGTTTCTCAAGGTTGAACACATCTGGTACGACGAAACGGAACCGTTACACGTTGATGTGTGATCCCATATATGGTATGTTACCACCTGTCGGTAGTGTTCGTGTGTGTCTATATTTGGCAGTGTTGTGTCCAGGTGTGATAGGTGAGAATGTCGTGCAAAAGTGCGTGTGTAGGTTAACAAAACCATAATACTCTCGCGGTACAGCGCAATCGGCCGGTATCAAGTATTGAGGACGTATCCTCTGGGGTCCTTGGCTCGGGAACATATAGACGACATTTTGACACAAATAAAACTAGTTGGTGAAGGTAAGTATTATCTTTAATTATAATAGTCGCAACTTCTTATCCATGGCAGGAACAGTAAAACTTGTTATAATTGTCAATGTTTCAGGTTTTTTTCTTATTCTTGTATGTCTCGTCAATGTCGAGGAAATAAAAAGAACTATCGTCAGCAGGATGTCTCCATCATATTATTCATTTGGCTGTGACAAATATATAGAGGTTCCCCAACGAGTGGAGATTGTTTATCATTTTTATCCAACTCGAGTTAGTTAATTTTCTAATTTTGAAAACACACGAGCTTTAGCGAGTGTCTTTTGAAAATTAGAAAATTAACTAACGAGAGTTGGATAAAAATGATAAACAATCGTCACGAGTAGGGGAACTTGTTTATCCCATAACTTCTTTATTTACAAATGTAAGTCTGTCAAGTTCAAATTCTCCCAACGTAGCAACTAAATTCCGTGAACCAAATCACTACACGACAAAATATAGGTCGTTATGAACGAAAGCTTATCATCTATTTTAGATGCACGACTCATATCCTCTGTACTATATTTGTAAATGATATTATTTTACAAAACGAAATATTAGTTTGAAAGTCATTGTGTCGGTGTAATTATTTTTAGTTAACTTGTTTGAATAACTCCGCTCAAAATATTCGAAGACGACACCGTCATCGCGAAGTCGAACGTCACCGCTGAATATTAGACTAATCATTGTCAGATTCAATTATCGGTCCTTTCCTGGATTTCGTAGGTACGCTATTACTGGTTATTATGATGTAAAATGTTCATTCTGAGATTTATTCATTCAAGACATCGTGCATTTCAACAAATATTTCGGAAACCGAGCTGGAGTGTGGAGCAATAGGCCTATGCAGTTTACGTTCGTCCATGTGTTTACACGAAATCTCATCAGTTTCAGAGACATAGGGTTTACTGACATGAGACAAATGTTCCAAGATGATTTTATCTTTTTTTGTGTTTGGGATAAATATATTCGTAATAAAGGTAAGTGAAATGATAAGAAAGTGTTTATTCGTTGATTTTTTTCTTCTTTTGGTACAATATCCGTACCAAATGATATCGAACTAGAAAAGGGGAAGCTGCCTAACAATAACAGTTACGTTAGATTCTGCGACCGTTTCATTCAAATGACTACGATTAGAGACAGCGATTTAACCATTTTGTATTACATCGATCATTGTTTTGAAAATTCATTCACGGTTATCGGGGTCTACTGCATATCTAGAATCAGGGTGTGTGTGTTCGGTTTTGGTTCGCTAGGCCCATCGATGCAATATCTCGCTTCCGTGCGTCGTCTATTTTACCATCATCAAATTATATTTCGTACGACTCAAACCCCAGATTAATCGACATTTCCATGAGGACACCCCTCTCATCCAGTTATGCTAATGTTGAGCACCGACCACTCCAAAAAATGTGTACATGCTGATCTTTTGAAGACAAACGAAAAAAAAGATAAACTTGTGAGAGTAGTAAAAATAGTCCGTGGTCAAAGGCCAGAGGTTAGCCAATCAGATTTGATGGAGGTCACAAATGACCAATCGGATGCTTAGAAAGTGGTTACACACTGCGGTGTGTAAACAAAAACAATAACACACTGCTACGAATTTTATCACGTGAAATATCAGTTGTGAAACAAGCGTAGTTATAGGTAAATATAGATATATTATTTATTTATTTATTTATTTATTTATCTATTCATTCATTCATTCATTCATTCATTCATTTACATTTAGAATCTGTATACCACCTAAGATGTTTCCTTATTAATCATAATAGGCCCTCGGCGAATTAAGTATTAAGTATACCTACTATATTTGTGTAACTGTTCCATGTTCTATGTCTATATGTGATCGTTTGTAATTTACCTGTGTCTTGATAAAGGGGCAGATTGCCTCGAAAATTCGACAGTTTACTTGTCTGTTCTGTCGTTATTACTAATTGACATATATATATATATATATATAATTGATTTTTCTTTGTTTTCGTGGTGAATACTCAAAACATTCTTTTCATTCTTTAATGAAAGAAATTCCGAGAATCGCGCGAAAAATGTGACGTCACAATACGACAATTGACGTTGCGTATTGATTTGAGAAAAAGAATCCCATTTAAAACCAGTAAAATTTTACATAAAACATGTCAATTATTTTTTAGTTTCATCGGGGTATGGAACAAATTTTGTCTGCAAACTTCTGTAAGAATCCGCTGCGGATTCATACAGTTTACAAACAAAGTTTGTTTCATACCCCGATGAAACTAAAACAAATGACATCAATGCTTAAATAGAACTAATATAAAATTGTACATACAAATTCTGTTGAGTCAGTTTATCTGATGTTATTTTGATGTTTACGAGTGACAATTGATTTCGAAATGTTTTGAGTAAACAATTAAATCGTCCAACCAATATTGAACTTTAAACCATTAATGGCTACGTAAATAACCATGTTGATTTTAAACTAAACTTTTCCCTTTGCCCTGAAGGTGTCTGGCATATGTCTGGTACATGTACTCACTTTAACAGTATTTTTTGTTTTTGTACCAGATAAACGATACAATTTTTTCATATATTTACCGTATATTACCTCCGATCTGTATCTTAATTAATTCTAATGGCCTTAATTTACAGAAAAAGAACTTAACCTGGCCGGGTCAATATTTAACTGGACAGACAAATGCATACACACATCCACAGTCATGGAACAGTGTTCTTCCGGCTTAATGAGCAGCAGGATACAGCCCAGACCCGACACCGACTCAGCCTTTACACATGAACGCAGAAAATAGAAACATGTGCTTCTCATCATCCACAAAAATACAGCTTTATGTATATGGCGAAATGTGTTATCTTTCATTGTATCTTTGTAGGAATAGAAGACCAGGGTTTTCTGTTTATCACGTTATTAGTAACATATTTAGTTCGTTGATAGTGATATATATTTAATCACAGGAACTTGATTAAAACACAGGGACCTGATACAGTCTGTGTGTATTATGAAATAGACTTGTGTGTTAAGCAAGTTATAAGACTGTTTTGAGG
Source organism: Pecten maximus (assembly GCF_902652985.1). NCBI lineage: Eukaryota > Metazoa > Mollusca > Bivalvia > Pectinida > Pectinidae > Pecten > Pecten maximus. The sequence continues at coordinate 21,378,282 of NC_047027.1, forward strand.
CCGGTTTAACATTCGGTATATAGCGAGGTTCGATTTTTAGCTCTCTGGACGGAGTCCATGAGAGCTTACGCAGTCATTCTCATGTTTTTGCCGGAAGTAGAATTACTAACATTTTGTGGACAGAGGATATCAGAAACAGTGGGACTGTCAGAATGGATTTCAAGACACATGATTGGGGTCGACACGAACGAGATTTGACAAGAAATTTGAGTTGTTTAATGTTTTCATTTTCGAGTAATCGTCAATTTAGGGTGTCATTTTGGACATACTTGGTGTCACAGGGACATGCCGAACGTTATTCTGAGGAGTTATAAGGCAAAGTTCCTATATCAACCCACTGTAATGTGTATATAATAATGTGCTGAAACACACGTTTCCCTGTGCCGCTGCAAAAATGTGCTGCTATGCGTGTTACCTTATATACATTATGTCGTCTGCTACAGTATACAGAGAGTCTCGCGAGGTATACGTATACGTCTCTGGCAAACACTGATATGAAACATTAGTATTTCCATTGTTTATGAATGGATTTTGACAAAATCTGTCCATTTGTTATAAAATATCCATAGTGTCTTCTCAAAATATTAACTTAATTTCTTGATAGCAAGGACTTTTCTGCATTGTTAACTTCCGTGTGACGCCCTTTTTTGGAATTCTGTAACGAAATAAAATCATATTAAAATAATAAATTACGAATTATGTTTATACACACCGGGAAAAAGTGAAAGTATTATGAGATTATGCAGAAGACAAATCTCTACAAGTACACAAAAAATCAACAAAAATGATCCAAAATGATTTTCTCAAATCAACATGCTTACTTGATGTAAACATATAATGCATGAAATAATTAGGTGAGCAATACAGGCCCTCTGGGCCACTTGTTTATTGATGCAGAGAATGGTCAAATACAGTGACGTGCCAAAAGTCTTTCAATTTTTCTTCCTTTGCTATATATTCTTTGCATTTCCACATTTTTTCAATGAAATTTCCTGACATTGTTTATGAACAGATTTTGACAATATTTCGTCATGTTATGAAGAAATGTCCATAGTTTCTTCTCATAATATTTATTTATTTTTCCGTTGAGTATTTATGGAGCAATACAGAATTGTCTACACAGATAATTTCCCCGTGACGCCATTTCTCTATATGACGTTACTAAAATAACGTCAAAATGGCGTTCAAAAAATTAGGTATTGTAAAAAAATATGATTCCTCTAGTCATATACATCGGAAAACAGTGAAACAATTATCTTTAAGAGTACAAAACATTTAAAACGATCAATACACAAAGTCAGGCAAATTCATGGAAAAGGTTTAAAATACAAAGAATATATAGCAAAATTAAAACAAAAATTGAAAGACTGAAATTGGCACGTAACTGTATATACAAACAAGCTGAATTTCAAATCAACGTCCAGAGAGCTACGAGGCCCTTGGCCTCTTGTTAAACATGGCGAGCTGGCATTCTACAGGGTCCTGATACAGTCCATGTGTATTATGACACAGACTTGTGTGTTCAGCAAGTTTTAAGACTGTTTTGAGGTTACTTCAACATGCAACATGGTGAGCTGGTAGTCTCCTTTATGTAGTGAACGTGAAGATGTGTCATTTAACCGAACATTAACTTGGCCCCTAAACCGTCTGATAATATGCAAACCACACAAGGGTACGTCTAAATAACTGCTATATATGATCAGGATTTGGTTTCTTCCTATGGTATAACGCGGCGGTTAATTCGGAGTATAATGTGATATATCATTCTGTGGATAGATCCCGGAGCGGGGGTGTTAACGTGTGCCCCTCTTAATGACAAATATGATACTATTTTTGGCGTTATCAATTATCTGTACATGGGAATGTGTAACAGGGACATACCCATTATCCAGGGGGACGAATCCGATAGCCGTGACCCCCAGGTAAGTCTATATATAGCTAATATACACTTGGAGTATGGTATACATGTAACTTTAAAATGGACTGCCTTATCAATCATATTTAAACCGTATATAAGGAATACATTACATCGGTTTATACATCAATTTTTTTAAATTACAATTGCCATAATAATTGCCATAATAATAAGTGGTTTTAAACAATACTATGTTAAAATCATTTCAGAGCGTATTTATTTCATTTGCATGGATATAGAGAAACAGACAGAGGAAGGTCATTGATACATACATGTATTTATGCATACACGTGAAACTATCAAACTAGATAATTATCTCGTCATTGATTAATTGTTTATCCATTTGATATAACTATCTTCAGACATGTTATTATTGATGTAATATGTTATATATAAATATTCTATGTTATATATCAAATTAAGATATAATGTAACATACATTGTAAATGGTGGGGCTGCGGTGGCCGAGTGGTTAAGGGACACTTTGTCACTAGCCCTCAACCTCTAGGTTTCGAGTTCGAAACCTACGTGGGGCAGTTGTCCACCTCCAAAACCTGGCACGTCCTTTGATGACCCTGGCTGTTAATAGGACGTTAAACAAAAACAAGCCAAACCAAACATTTTAAATATTTGTATGGTAATTATATATTCTATTGTAACATACATACCAAAGACAAAAAACTTAACATCTTGATAGAGGTACTACTTGAGTCACCTAGAAAGAAACACCCTCCTCTACTATAGAGATAAAGTTTCTTATAAATTGTTGCCATGACAATCTTTATTGATAAAATCAAACCGTTACATGCTTAATCTACATTTAGAACAAGGTGTTTCGATGTCGTTATGATGAACAACACTCAGACATGAATTTCGACCAGTAATTGTCATGTTCAATATGAATTGTATATAAAATTCGTATTTATACTAGCTAAACACTAATGCATTCTAATCAAGATGTCCATGTGTTATAATGGAAATGTCTGAGATCATGTGAGGTACCAGGATTATTGGATCGTGTAAGGGATTTTGATGACAAATCGATTCGGTGCCGATTCAATAAATGTTTAGATATGAGTTACCTAACAAACAAAAAATACCCTCGCGGCTTTGTCATATGATATTGTTTATCATCCGATAATTTGATATGACATTCGTCTGAAGGTCCGTGGCATATAAAATTATTGAAGGAGTTAAATACAATCCATATGGCATTATTCACGAGTGTAAGATCTCTTATATATGATATAAGTGTATATACAACATATACAACACTATAATTATTTTTTCTTTGTTTTCATGGTAAATGCTCAAATGTGATTGGTCGAAAAATTCTTTTTATTCTTCTATGAAAGAAATTTCGAGAATGGCGCGAAAACTGTGACGTCACAATACGACAATTGACGTTGCGTATTGATTTGAGAAGAATCCCATTTAAAACCAGTAAAATTGTACATAAAACATGTCTTAAATAAGAAAATCATGTTCAAAAATAAAATATTAACGTTGATGTAAATTTTTATTTAGTTTCCTCGGGGTATGAAACAAATTGTGTTTGCAAACTTCTGTAAGAATCCGCTACGCGGAAAATGAAAATGACATCAATGCTTAAATTGAAAAAGTGGGATAGGTAACAACTTGTGCTCTTCTAAATAACCCAATAGGATAAATAACAAATACAACCACTGTATATCACAGCGACATAGGCACTGACTGATGAATACACTTTGAAAAAAAACGGGATAGGCAACAACTTGTTCTACTCACTGTATATACATGTACCTATTATGGGATTGTGACAGGAGGCTACACGAATGTGGGGGTCGGGATTCACGCTGTTGCCCGGGCTGGACACGGACAGGAGGAAGTCGCCTTTGCTTAACACGTGAGTAAATCGTAACATTATCTTTTATGTCAATATAGTAAGGGAGCAGATGCTATAGACTTAGGGCGAACGAAATGAAGTACGGTTTAAATCAAGCTTTGGGTGACCGTGGGCTAAAACATATATAGTCATGATGTCGGTTAGACTTGTCGCAGGAACCTACCAATAGACAATATCATATAGGTGACACAAAACTGTAACAGGTCGATAATGGAAGACATTTCGCGAACATCTTCTTTTTTATATTTTAAAACATTTGGTATAACTTGTAGTTTAAGACACTGACCGAACACCTAGAAAAATATTGAATCATTGCTGCCTTCCGTCAACTCGATGCACATGCATACTCCGCGTGTTATAATTTAAAAGGAAGCACAACGTTCCGCGAGGAAATATAGTTCCTTCTTCATTCAAATTTGCTGTTTCTTTGCAATGCAGTTGTATCCTTAATTTTGTCCTGGAGAGTTTCGCACTATGAAAGATACCGTTTCTGTTACAGCCATATGTAGAGGATGTGGCTCTGGAATCTGCACAGCCCCTAACTTATGCGCATGTCCCGACGGAAGTGTACAACCTTCGTGTCCTATAGGAGACACATTTTCTGGAATAGAAATGAGACACACCTTTCCGGGTCAGCTATCTACATGTGAAGACCTGGGATGTGAGCAGATATGTGAAGAAGAGCAAGGTGTCCCACAATGTGCCTGTATTTCTGGTTTTGCAATAAATAATGATGGACGGACATGCCGAGGTAAACAATAACAAATTTCGAAATAATTCAAATAGACGCTGAACATATGATCCACCATACACAATTTAACTGTATTTTTGATATCTGCACGAAAACAAGTTTTGTAAAATTGATATCAATTAAACAGGTTTCAATGTAAATTTGAATTAGGTTTCCATTACGATTTGTATAAAAGTCCTCATTAAGCCTCCAGGTCATGTCTGGATATATAGCAGTACTCCAGTTAAAGAAAAACAGAAGCATAATTTTGGCATGCTACACAATCCAGAGTACAGTGTTTAATAGTTAAGCAGAATTTCCTACTTTTACAGAGTACAGGAATACCATATGTTAATTGCATTTTTTTTTTTTTTTGTAAGTTTTACTGGTTATTTACTTTGAGCATGTGCAGCATTATACTAACTTATTTCAAGAATGTATGACAATCAGACCCCAGAAGGTTTTGTTGTAGTAATGATTGAATGGCGTGTCTTCATCCTATAACTAAATGTACTTTTTTTTACTTTTCTCTTCTTTCCTCTCCATAATTTGATATTGAAAACAAAATTAGCGACAGCTCGGAGATATACCAGCACTTCTTTCATCAATATACCCATGGGTTTATGAGCAATATTACTTAGCTTTTTGAAAGTGATTAAGTGCATATGTAGACAATTTTGCTTTTCGATCAGATATACAGAATTATGAAACAAGGGGAACCTACATAGGGAATTGTAAGATATCCATTAAAACATGTTGGAAATATTGGTAACAAACTTTAACACTTTAACATTAGAATAGCCTTCTAAGAACCATTCAAATTCACATATAAACATTGAGTAATATCCCTCTAGTACATTCTGAGAAATAGCGGTAACTGGGATTGTTTACGGAGGGACAACAGAAGGAAGGACTTCGGACCATGGACAAGGGTCAATTTCAACAGCCAACCATCTCAGTCTAAAAATAAGAAATGATGAAATATATCTGTATGCCCATTTAAGCACAATCCACATACAGAAAACAGAGATTTATATTTATAAAAAATAACAAGAAAAAACACATATCCAAATATTAAAAAAAAAAAAAAAAAAAAAAAGCACACAAATACCACGAAATTATGCCACATCACTAAGTATGATAAAATCATATATCAGGATTATAAAAATTACATAATCTCTTTCATTTCATAATTGAGATTAAGGTGGGGATTCGAAAGAAAACCGCAACACAGTTGAAAATAATTCGGGAGCGGAATTTTAAACTTTCCCAAACTTTATATATCTATTTGAATGCCATTAGTTTTGTAACGGTACATATACATTTAAAGAGGCTTGCCCGCAGAGAGATCAGAAAAATTGGCTAATAGAAAAAGATTTTTTACACATGACAGATTGTTGGAATTGTTGAGTTTTTCATTTTATTTTCCTTATAAAACGCTGAAAAGTGATATTAAACCTCATTTTTTAAATATTATTTATTTAATCGCAACCCGCAAATAAGTCCCCGCTATAAAGTGGAGTCTAATTTGATTGACACATCAAAGAAACAAGCACGTGCACAGTGCCGCACAGTGATAACTTCAAAGGCAGCGGCGATTTACAAAGAAGATTTGCCCTTATATTCCATACACTTCCCTCTCAGGTTGAGTTTTTAAACGTCTTTTAAATACATATTCTGTAATTGTTTTCAAGAAATAAAGTCGGAAAGCCTCTAATTTTGTCACATAGAAACGTGTACTGAAGTTTATTTAGTGATCGGAGATGTGCCGTTTACAGGTCCGTCTGCGGGTAAGCCTCTTTAAAACATTCGTTGTGTAAACACTTTCATTGTATTTTTAGTTGCTTTGGAACAAGAACATACAGTATATAAAATGCATTTTGCTCTATGTATGTTAAATTAATTGCATGTGTTTACCACGAAAGCATAAAAACAAAGAAATGATTTAAAAAATTAAAACCGCGAAAGAAAGTACAGAGGAACTGTTCATGTTAAAGAGTATTTATACCACTGGTTGTAACATTTGAACGAAACCTAATTTATTGCATCATAAGGAATTAACATACAAGATATATCAGTGACATACCTACCTGTTTTGTGATATTTTCTCTTTGTTTAGATGTCGACGAATGTCGCGAGGGACACCGTGGATTGCTTCCAGGGATGTATCAACACCGTTGGGAGTTTCATGTGCACATGCTTCCGGGGATTCACTCTGGCTGACAACGGACGCACGTGTAGGAGGTTGCACGACTATCGTATGTAGCTTCGTATACCTAAATATGTGACACGCACACGCAGGTGGCGCTTATATCGAAAACCGTGCACTACGTCACACTTGGATGATATAGTTGTTAATAAAAACCGCACCTTTTAAAGGGTCGAAACTAGAAAGAAATGGTAATCTAGAATTTCGAAAACCAATGTAACCTCCAGATTATGTTTCTCATTAAATTTTCCAGTCCGAAACTCAAGTCGTGTTTAATAATGATAAGAAAGCATGTACTAGAAATAGGTTTCATTCTAAATATCTTTCTGACTAATATATTGCAATAGTTGTTCGCAAAACCGAAGACCTAAGTCCATAACTTGACATGTATCAGCACTTCTACAATTACAAGATACTTGTAAGTATGTTTATATCCACTCCATTTTAAAAGGGGCATTGGTTGAATCATACGTAATTAAGATGACGTAATAATAATAGTGACGCCAATTATTACGCCATGATGTACATATCTATGAATTGTTTGTTTTAGAGAAATATTAATATATATTACCATCGATATACGGTACTAACAAGGCGAGATGACCCAAATACAAACAAATTATATGTAATTAATTACTTATATTCTCAATTACTTATAGGGAATTCCCCGTGTTCAAAAAGATCACAAACACAAGGCAGGCCATGTACTATATCTCCGCATGACCAAATGTCATCTGTCGTAAGACCTCCCCAGCCACGACCATGTGAATTAAACGGTGATCCATGTGGATCATCTTCACACCTCGACTTTGGATCTCAGACTCCGTGTGGACCAGGATTTACTCCATGTGATTCCTTTAATCCGGAGATTCCGGAGATCCCTGTTTCAACAGACCATTTACCACCATGTAGGCCAGACACACAGCCATGCGGATCCAAAACACCATGTAGATCGGAAACTAAACCCTGTATTGCGGTTCCGAAAATACCGCCTGTGCTTGAAGAATTTCCTCTTCTTCCAGGATGCATGGATTCCAATTGTAACCCACCTTTTTCTCAGGAAACAATAGGTGACCGTCAGGATCAGATTACACAATTCACGAGTACCAAGATGCAGCCAGAACCTTGTATTTCCGGGCCGTGCCCGTTTTTACCAGAAATGCCTCCCGGTAATTATCCACTATTTGACTCAAACATACAAAATCCAAGTCCTTGCTTAAGTAGTACATGTGTACATAACTCCAACACGCCTATTAGAAACACAGAATTTATTGAACCAACGACTGAATTTGTTTCCTCTGACATACCGCCGTTTCCGGACGTTCCTCGGGGTACTTACCCTTGCCCTCGATCTGGATGCCGAACAGGATACAATAGTCAAGATGTATCCACTGTATTTCATCAATCTTCAGACTTAATGTCTAAACCACCATACAACATCGCCAGAAAGGTAGCTCCATGCCAACCCGGCAGCAGTTGTGAAGTTGTCAAGCCCTTATTCATTGAGGAATTCGTTGATAAAGCCGCTGAGCAAACACCAATGCTGTTGTCTGCCTTGAAGCGACCGTCATATGAATTGGAACCGATTACTGAAAACCAAGATGAAAGGGATGCAGACCAACAACACACAAGAGGTAATAATGACACCGACAGATCAAAAGATCACAATAAATTACACGCATATGAATCTAATACTAAGGCGTCACCGACAATACTTCCTTTCATTGACGAGACAAGTGAGGCCACGAAGGTTTCCAGGATTCCAATTAAACAATCAGATCAGTCTTTAATAAGAAGACTACATCAAAGAAAGAAGTTGAAAATGACGCGTAAAAATAGACGACGGAGGAAAAACAAAAGAAAACACAGACAGAAAATTGCTAGAACTGGTAAACCAAAAAGATTACGGAATAAGCAGGACAGTGAGACGGTTGAAAATGAACCTAGTATATACAGAACGACACCACCCCTTTCTGTTGAATATACTTCTGGATCTCCTACGACAGTTTCCACGCTCGGAACCACTGACGTCCAAAGATCAAACTTTGAAGATAAAGTAAAATCCTTTCTAACGGAGTTTAACAGGTTAAGAGGCAAACAGGGGGCCTTAAGTCAAACTGGTCAACACCATGAAAAGGGGATAAAGAAGGATGAACGACGTTCAGGAGAACGCCGGAGACAGGGGCGAATATGTCGGGGCGATCTTTGCACATCGTACGTCAGCACTTCCCCAACTCATCCTCCAGTCCCGCCAGCTCAGAATACTAGTCCTAATTCACCTGATATCAATTCACATTCCAGTTTGTATAATGCTGTTCTTCCTACTCCAACTCAACGTAGCGAATCTGTAAAACAGCGAGTTATCTGTGCAAACGACCAGGTGGCCGTGGACGTTCCTGGTGGCGCTATATGCCAGAAAAGGTTTAATGGGACAATACCACTACCAACGTGCCCACCAGGGCAAACAGTTACAAGGTCCCGCATGGGGTATGTGTGTGCTGCCGCAGGTGAACTTAGGCCTGTTTGTGGAAACGGTACCACCCTAAACCTAGTCATGGGTAGGTATGTATGTGAGGAAACTGACTCCAACATGTACAACTGGTGAGTCAAAAATGCTGACAAACTCTGGATGGAGATGTGTAAATATACCTACTTTGCCCCCCTGTCCCGAAGGTCTTGACTCTATCGAAACACCGATAGGAAGGATGTGCCAGTATACGGGCCAAGAAGCTCCAAGGCCCTGGTGTCCCCATGGTCAGGAGGCAGTCATATCCCGTAATGGGTACACTTGTGAGGATGTCCAAACTACCCAGATGCCCCTACAGGATTGTTCCCCTGGTTTCATCTCATTGGATACGACTGAAGGACAAAGGTGTATAAAGGACCCTTCTATAAAACTAGGTTCAATTTCCTGTCCAGAGGGGTTCCTGTTGCAACTTGGTGAATGCCGGGCCGTGGATGAAATTAATTACGGCGGTGGAGAGCCGTGCCCCCTAGGACAAAAGGCAGTAAGTACTAACAATGGTCAAATATGCCAGTATCGTACGAGAAGTAACATTGAAAACGGTAATAGTCCGCATGGAACAACTAGTAACCATCAAAGAAATCAGGGCAATCACGATTTATTACTTAACAACCCCGATACCTCAATTAATCACAATGATTATGATGATAGAGGACAAGACAAATTCCACAGAACGACTGATAGTAAATATCCCGATTCAAACATATTCGCTGAGGACATATCCACAAAGTGTCCCCAGGGACAAATATTGACCCAGAAACGATCAGGGTTCCTCTGTGATGTGACAACGGTAGATGTATCAGATTGGATATGTTCCCCAGGGGAGGTAATCGTGCAGTTAACATCTGAGCTCGCCTGTGTGAAAGACACCCATACTACCATTGTCTGCAGAAATGAATTCGAACTTGGATGGAGTAATACAGATCAGGAGTTTACCTGTGTTCATTCTTCTACCTCTCAAACGGAAAACATACCCTTGACAACACAACCACCTGTACTTCCCAATATGCCACAGGTACCCGCATATAGGAAGGGTTCACTATCATGCGAGATAGGTGAGGTTCAGGTCATAGACGACGATGGTCGACGATGTGTTGTCATGGAAACTGATGACGGGTTATGTGGCGATACCTATATTGTCCAAACTCTTGAAAATGGCCAAAGGATATGCAAATCCCAAACAATGACGTTGAAGTGCCCGAATGAGTATGAACTTGTTACTTCAGATCGAACCCCAGAGTGCTTACCCTTAGGTGGTAAGTGTTTTGCAATACATTATCAACAATGTTGTTTCCAAAATAAAACCAGATGATAATTTCTGGTCCATAATGACACCAATGACCCATAGCTGATTTCTAGATATTCCTTTCTTTTTAGTTATAGATCTATGGTTTCAGTACAATGCCGATTCGAAATCCAAAAAATGCCTTCACCGTTTATTTTGTGTTTTTGTTTTTTTTTTCGATTCATCTTTCTGTGATATGTAGCTCAATGATTGGGTCAGTTACGTTAACACATACAATGGGTGAATTATATTTGATAAGGGGCACTGTTTTTTGGCAGCACTTTAGTGATTGATGCAGTAGTTTTAACATTCAAGATTACGTTTTTGTCAGATGTTACTTGATGCTAGACATTATCTTAATGTCTGTTTTTAGGACCCAGAATACCAATGAGTCCATGTGAAGACACCTACAGCATTAGTGACGATGATGGTGAGGTCCGGTGTGTTTTATCTCCATTAGGGACTGGTTGTTCCGATGGTAAGAATAATTTCTATAAATTATTCATTTGCATATTTATTTTACGATACACGACATTTATGACTTGAGTCTTAACGCAGCCCCTTCAAATGGTATCCCATTATATTATATTCAACTTAATGGTAGTATTCTTGTAAGATAAACTGATCTCAACAAACACTAGAAGCGCGTGCCCTGATTCGATATGAACTACTATTTTAAAGCATTGCCTTTCTATACAATCTATGCAAATCCGGCATTTTAGTTTATCCACATTTCGATATATATATAGTCTATATATTGACGGTATCGGACAACAAATTGATTATGAATCAATAGCCATGAACTCATATCCAATGAATATTCATGAACAATTCGTCGTTTCACGGTAATGCACTATAATCAAAATGCAAATAGTGGATTATTTCAACAGAGTTTAACAGAGTTTTTTCTCTATCAAACCATCAATTTCGTAATTTCCCATTGTCCAGAGATACTTATATTTGTTGACGAAACCTGAACTCGTGTTTATATACTATTTAGTTGTAAAGGTTCAACAAATTGATTTTCAATGCAATTATTAATGAACTGAGACTCAGTGAATATTCATGAACTATTCTTGATATCGTACAGAGGATCAAACTTCAAATTGTGGGCGGAGTTTGGAGTCCCTAAAGATGGCATGTAACCCTCAGTGTTCTAACGGAGGTGTTTGTAAGGACGGGAACTGTGTCTGTCCGCCAGGGGTCACTGGAGTCGCATGTCACCAAGGTAATTATGATAGCATTGACAAGTAAAATATAATGTTTCACATTTTCGTAGAGTGTAATCACGGTCAGCTTTCGAGAACAGATTACTTACATTACATGTTTGTTTTACCTGCATAATCCAGGTATATTTATCCCCTTTTATGCCCTGTTGGTAGGGTATTAGCACTGTAAGAAAAGTAAGAATTAAAACAGTATTTCCATACCTGTGATAAAATATCAACACATATTGAAATCATTGACAGATGTAGACGAATGTCAGTTGTTACCCAGGGGTCACTGTCAGTATCACTGCCTCAACACTTTTGGAAGCTACCACTGTGTCTGTCCACCTGGCCGAGCAATCAACTCAGACGGGCTCACATGTAGCGGTATGTACAGTTAACTATACTATCAATTTAGTTCTTAGCATGGTTGTACTACTATACGTACGAGAATGCGTATTATGTTTATATGAGCATCAGCGAATAATTATATTTTGTGAGATAATTTGTTTATCACACAAACACATACGCACTCGCCACACGCATGCATGTCGTACGCACGGGAGGCCGTCCTTAAATGACCTTAGCTGTTAATAGGACGTTAAACAAAATAAACCAAACCAAACCAATTATCACACAAACAATTATCATGAGCATTAAAAGTTTTTACTTGGGATGCGATCCCTGGGAATAACATTATATTAAAATTTGTAGGTACGAAAATAATGCCGTACGTCTAAGCAACGAACTTGATATATTTTCTATGAGACCCGTCTCAGTCGACATGGATTTTGATAGACAGGTTTTACTGAATTAAAATTGGATCCAATAGCGTGATAAACAAATGGGTTTTTTTTTTTTATAACAAAAGATCAAAAATCTCCTGTCAGAATATAATCATGGGCTGTAGATATAATATTCCTGTTCGGTTCCTGTGGAATCCGATGTAAATACCGAGCTCATTTTCTGCTGGAGAAGACAGAAAAGATGGACCATTATAGGGAAAAGATACGGCAACAAATCTATTTAATGGTAGTTTATCAGCAAAAGATAGAGAGAACTCATAATATGTGCATATCATCTCGTATAACAATACCGTTCTATAAATACAGTTTAGTAACGGACATCTGTAAAATAGTTATAATCAACACCAAAGAGATATCTGCCAAGCTTCGAGGGAGAATCATACCTCGTGGTAAGTCAAAATGATGATTTACACATAGAAGGAATATGAACGGAACACCTGCAAGCAGTTAATTACATAATTGTACCTATATCCCACTTGTAGATTTATCCTGTACAGAATACATCAGTAAAGACATAATGTAGTATATACCTGTCATGAAGATGCGCTTGGTTGTTCTAGCGTCAAAATCAGGACCATCATGGTCATTGGGCCGCGGTGGCCGAGTGGTTAAGGTGTCCTGACACTTTATCACTGGCTCTCCACCTCTGGGTTGTGAGTTCGAAACCTACGTGGGGCAGTTGCCAGATACTGACCGTATGCCGGTTTTTTTTTCTCCGGGTACTCCGGCTTTCCTCCACCTCCAAACCTGGCACATCCTTAAATGACCCTGGGTGTAAACAGGACGTTAACCAAAAAACAAACAAAAACAAACCTGCATGGTCGCAGTATTCCATTGATTTGATTTAGATTTGTAGGTGTTTACTTTGTGGAGTCACAAAGTTACACATTACCTTCCAAATCACCAGGTCGTTGCTCTTAAGGATATTCGTGTCAATCTACATTGTATTCATATTGTTCCTTTGCTATATAGATATATTACATATTGCAGTTACATATCTTGACATTTTCGTTTTGCTTTTAAAGTGTATGCTAAATTTGCAGATATCGAATGCACTCCAGAATGTCTTAATGGCGGTCATTGCCGAGCCGGATCGTGTCACTGTCCTGCTGGATTTAAAGGAAAATTCTGCCAGACAGGTAATGCTTTTAACATAGTTATATAACTGGTACATACAATTATAACAAATGTGCTGCCATGTATGATTTGGTAACCCTCTTAAGATCTATATTGATATATAAAATTATATTCTTTAACTGGGTGCCGTGACCCGGATTGAAGAGTGTGGTGTAGTTATACAATGTTGTTTGCTGATTATTTGTTTACGATGGCTCGACGTTCACTGATTCGATCAAAGCGTGAGAGTAAAAGTTCTTGTCAGAATCATAATTTGTGAAGAGATGGGTGTGATTTGGAGGAGAAAACAAATTACCGTCTGTACTTGGAATATAGAGGAGACCACGCATTTAAGATAAATATTGCTCCTACACTTCTTAATGCAGATCAAGAGCACGTTGCAAAATGTTGATGAGTCCTATTTATAAGATAAATAATGATTTCTTAAAATTCTAGTCGGTCCCAAAGAGACCAAATATGAATACAAGGCCATGATGTACCAAAGCATAATCGGTGTTGTCATATTTGAAATTTAGTTTGATTGAATAGCTTATTTTATCCTCAGATAAGTGACTACTTAGACATTGCGACGCTGTATGCTGCAGTCAATAGTAAAAATGTGAAAATCTGTTTTATAAAATCTTTAATGGATTTTATCATCACCCTATTTAGATATCGATGAATGTGCACGTCACTCAGGGTTGTGTGAACACCACTGTCGAAATACACATGGTGGGTACGCATGCGTCTGCTCGCCCGGAAGTCGGCTTCGCCAGGACGGTAGAACGTGTGTCAGTAAGTATGATGTTACGCTTTGTATTATACTAAATAGCCATTGATAATTGTACACAAGTCAGAACGCCTCTCTACCTTCCCATTTTGGATCTAATACTACAAATACAATAATGTATATCTGCTCTTATGTTACCACTAAATAAAAATTATGCGCTTTACCACTCGTAATAGGAACGTTTGAAACATTAGATTTACCTCGACCTTGCACTGCTTATTTTTGTAGATACGACGTGTGTACCGGAGTGTAAAAATGGAGGAGTGTGTATTCAGTACAGATGTCGGTGTCTAAATGGTTATCGGGGCATCACATGCCAATTAGGTATGTGTCATCTGAACTTGTCATCTGAATTTATCTATGTACTTTTCAGATTCATGTGTCATCAAATTTGCGTATAATCTAAGGAAGTGCAGTGTCCACGATCACGTGATTGCATAATTTTCAAAGACGTAGTTTTTTGTTGTTTTTTGTTTTGTTTTGGTTTTTATTTTATTGCATAAGCCAAGTTTTAAATAGCCTTTTTATGTATACTCCAGTAACCATATAATATTACAAAAATCGTCTATCAAGATCTAGTTATTTCATCTGTTAAACCCTTGCAAAGCAAGTTTTTAAACGATTAGTTCGTAATAATCCTCCGGTTTTCTTTCAGATGTAAATGAATGTTTGGACTTACCTTGCAGTCATATCTGTACGAATGTCCCCGGAAGTTACACTTGCGCATGTCCAACCGGATTTGAATTGGGGATTGACCGACACACATGCTCAAAGTCGACTATCATTAGAGTGTAGAGAGACCATCACAAATTTGCGATACTGACACTGGTTTGCTTAGATTGCTATATAAGTTTAATTGTCGAATATGGATTTTAGCGTCATAACCTACACATCAACAGTCGCAATTCCTGCACTAAGAACAGAAAGCTTTGTTATTAACGTTGTCAATTAAAGGTGCAATATTAACATCACTTTATTACATTTTTACCCGTGAAATTTCATAAATTATTCATTCTATAAAAGTGATATTTTTCACTAGTAAAGAATATCATATTTTTCACTAGTGAAAAATATCACTTTTGCTGATTTGACCAATCAAATTAATGATTAGAAAATACAAAAATAATTGACCAATCAGAAAGCCCGATATATATGTCAGCACCTGGACAGGGGAAACTACTTTTTTTGTTTATAAATTATCGCTTTAGTCCTAGTTAGCATACGGGATAGGGTTTTCGTTGATAAAAAATGTAATAAACAGAATATCTAACAGTGTCTTCAGTAAAACCAAATATATTTCACTCGTGCGGCTAATATTTTGATATTTTTCACTCGTGCTTCGCACTCGTGAAAAATATCAAAATATTAGCCCCACTCGTGAAATATATTTGGTATTACTGAAGACACTGTTAGATATCCTCTATATATGTGACACTGAACGTAACTGTCCGTGACAATTTATATTACTGTCCGTGACACTTTACATAAATATCCTTGACACTTTACATAATTGTTCGTGTCACTTGCGACGATTTTCAACTTTTAATACCAATGCCAAGGATAGATTCGGTTAAATATGTCCAAACTCAAGCATACAACATGTTGCCAAGATTTATTTAACAGTTTTAGATCGAGGAGGTAATTGTCTTTTTACCTCACCTCGTCGCCATTTATAATATGTAATATAATCTATTATATATCCAACACTCTTGGTATTTAGACGTTAAAGGTAAAAACATATCTTACATCCTGCATAATTGGTAAATTTCACGGGGCTTATATTTCGCGGTTTCACTAGTTGGACCTTAATCGCTAGCATTAATTTTCGCGTAATCTTGCCTTGTAAACAATCGGCAGTCAACACGTTTGTAGTTTTGTTTGTATGCATACATTTTCACTGGTTGTTTGTTTTCGCGGTACAGCTAATGACGGCGTTAAAGGGAAATTAAGTAACTCGCGAGAATATTACCAAAAAAGGGGCCGCGGTGGCCGAGTGGTGTCCCGACACTTTAACACTAGCCCTCCACCTCTGGGTTGCGAGTTCGAAACCTACGTGGGGCGGTTGCCAGGTACTGACCGTAGGCCGGTGGTTTTTCTCCGGGTACTCCGGCTTTCCTCCACCTCCAAACCTGGCACGTCCTTAAATAACCCTGGCTGTTAATAGGACGTTAAGCAAACCAAACAAACCAAATTACCAAATGTTCGTTATGTACGATCTAATGATAGCCTCCTGTCGAATATTGATACTAGGGGTACAGGGTAACACGATGACAAATTGTAACGCTTTTGCATAATTGGTTCGTCTTGTGACTGTATAGAACAGGAATAAAACCTGTATTCTATACCAGGTTCTTTGTTTTACACTTTACTATGTTACTGGTGTTGTCCTGAGATCTGTCATCCTAAAAACGCATTTGCCGTGAAGAAGTCGTACCGTATGAAACAGAGCGAAGGATACATTTGTGTTTACATTGACTAAATTAACCGTATATCGGGTTTATCTTTTATGTGCATTCAGTTGTGAAATTGGAACATTCATAATAGATGATCTAGACTGATTTCCAGAATGTTAAACACAAAAAATCCGAACTTTATGGCGCTTTGATTGTAAAAACATGCTTGATTGCCCAATTGTATTTGTTAATTGCGTCCTATTTTCCGCTCGAGTTGAATGTAAGTATAATAATAATAAAACGGGGATTTATTTACGGCTTTTAATGGACTATATCCCACGTCCCATCATTAGTTATTAAATTTCACCCAACCAAGTTCTGTAAATATTAGTGTTTATATATATACATTTTATGGATATTGATTTTCGCGCTATGTTTAATCACTTCCAATAAACAGAACTTATCTCCCTCGAGAATATTTCCAAATATAATATATAATATTGAATTTTGATTCAAATATATAATCAACAATCTGCATTATTCAGCATCATCAGCCTTAAAGGAATACAACGCATTCTAAAACACAATGCATACTAATTTGAGTGCAAATCTTAAGACAAAAATTATTTAACATATCATTGATCTTTTCTGTTATTAAGGCACAGACTAACATACCTCAATAAATAAATTTATATATAAATATACATACAAGAAACAAATATCCTACCTAAGATTAATATATATATAAGAATATATATATGATGTCATGTCAATAACTATCAATTACAATAGGTCATATTTCACATTGCTGCAAACTCAGCCTTAGTATCGGAATCAACGGAAGCCTGCGGAACGCTCTCACACAGAAAATATTACCTGAAAGAAAGCTCGTGCTTCTCAATATAGGTCAAATCGGGATACGAAATGATGCCAAGATTGTAGATATGATGATTAAAAGCAAAATATCAGTTTGTTGAAGGTTGGCCGACGTTACCTCAAGTGAAGCCCTTAGTTGGGGAGTTCGACGCTTCCTATCAGTGCCTATTGCTTGCGTTCTAGGAAACGGTGAGAAAAGAATCATTCGGCGGTGTCTTGGTTGATGCCTTTTGGCTAGGTCCTTTGCTTTGATTAATCTGGACGGAACTTTCGTATGGTGTCTGGTGAAGCAGTCATAGCCTCTAGGGAAGATCATATTTCATAATGATCTATGCCCATGGCTGTTCTGGGACAACAATCCCAACAAACAAATTACTTAAATATTTCCAATCTTTCCTTGCATTATATAATGTACCAAAGACAGATGACAAGTGAAGAAGTTAAGAACATTCGTCCACTGGACAAAAGTCCCAGTCAACCGCAGGGTCCACTGTGTAACACCATGGTCTTTTATATGTCGCTAACACACATCTATTTCCTAAATCACTCCGACCTTCAAATATTCGAGGAGTGTGTGGGTAGTTGCTGTCCCATCGCTGGCACGTGATCCCTGTTTGCGTGCACGTTACACTACCGGTGTAGGTCTCTTTCGAAGGGTCGTAACACTCTTTGCCTGCAAAATGAAGATATCCATGAGATAGTGAATTTAAACAGCAATGCCGCAATAGGCTTAACTAAGACCATTAAAATATTTTTTTCCGTCTTTTGTTATGTATACTTTGAAAATGGTATGTAAAATATCAAGTATAGGTACATACCAGAGCAGGAAATGTTCGCTGTCGTCCAAGAACCTCCCTGAAGGCATCTAGTCACGGGACAACTGGAGACGGACTTAATATCTGCCAATGTGGAACAACTGTATCGAGCTATGGACGTTGCATAGTTGTACGGCCACTCGATGGTTACACTGGTTCCGCGTATCAACAGAAGAGGGGGCTCACCACAGGAAACTTCCTCTACAGGACAATAGTCCCATCTCGTCTTAGGGTCCATCGTGTAACACCAAGGTCGTGCTGAACTCTCAATCTGGCACCAGTTTTGAAGGTCGCTACGGTTTATTAAAAAATGCGGTTCATGTGGTGAGCTTCTGTCCCATCGTTGACAAGTGACACCCTTCACAGTACACGAGATTCTCCCTCCATAGACCAGATCGCTGCTATCAAATAGGTCTTTCGCTGTAAAAAATCAAACATTTTCTGCACAGAAAATCAACATAACTTTACATAACGCTATGCTAACATCAAATACTATTATACTTCGATATTCAATAAAGACATGTATGACTTTTACAAGACACGCAGAGAATTCAGAAAATTAGAATTAGGCATTATCTGTATTAGGTGATATGTTAGACAGAAAGAAAAAGGTCAAAAAGTTTTTTTTAATTGTTTTAATAAATTATATTAAATTTATACTGGCATATTCATGGATAGCCGAAATAGATTTGGTTGTATATAACATAGTGTGACATACGAAATTACATTGAGTATCCACTCATTGAACTTTTACCTGAACACGACAACGAGGCCTTTGTCCAGTTTTGATCACATCGGGAAACCGGACAGAACTCTGCTGGTTCGGGATCATCAAAGTTCTGGCATTTGTATATTGACAGGGAATAATTCCTCATGTACGGATGTTCGATTTTGTAGCTTTCCTTGTAGTCAATGAGGTCTGAAACTATGTCGCATTTATCTGTAAGAAATCATTAGCGATACGTCAGGAATTACAAAAAGGTATATAAATTATATAAAAAATATATAAATTTTACATTCTATTCATTTTGCGCATCGGTTATGTCAGTAAAGGAAAGTTTAAGTGCAACACTGTTTCATCTTATCCGTCTACATAATTTCCGTTTTAATCGTATTTCATGATTGCCATAAATTTTACCTTAAGTACAAATTTGAAATTCGTATAGCCAGAACCATGCCACGTTTCAAAATAAATTGATCATTTTCACATCTACTGGAATGCGATGAGTTATAAGAACAGCCAAATTAATCCGGACCCATTTAGCGTGGCAGCACAATGCTCATGCATTTTTAAAGTTTTAAATATTCAGCGAAATTCACACCGTGTAGTAACGAGTATAACGTCATGACAAGACTTGGGTAAGTTAGCATGTCAAGGTCGTCAGACTCGAATAGTGCCCTGTCAATATGTTTTCAGTCTCCTGAACTAAATCCAAAGGTTCAATATTTCAAGTACTATGCTCTTCCTTACGAATTGTACTTTTCAATTATGTATCTTGTAGAAGTTAAGCGCCGGTGATTTTATGCAAGTAGTTCTGTTTACAGTTGTCTGGTATTATTGCGCCCGCCTAATCACCGTATATAAACGTCGATGATCCATCAATTGGGTTTTGTTTTTTTCCATCTAAATGTTATTCCGCGTAAGTGTAAAATGTTCATTGAACGAAATATATTTTTACTTTACTTTCTTTTTGTAATTGAAACATTTAACACATTTATAGTTCAAACATAAATCTTATGGAAGCCAATGGACATCCAAGACCGAAGCATAAATCTTCAATTTTGACAATTCTCTGATGCCAAGACAAGCATATTAAAGAATCCATGTAATCGCTGGCTCAAATGTTTGAGCTGTTTTCGTTGAGTGGTACCAAAATAGCAGTTTGTCAACAAACTAACAAAGAAGATACAAATAAAAAATCCGGCTATAAAGAGTCGATACAGTAACTGATATTTTAGTTATAATTTCGACAGGTATTTTTGCCGCTTTGTAAAGCCAAACCCTGAAAACGTTGATAAAATCTCTTCAAAAAAGAGATCAAAGAGTGAGTACTTACGTGCTTTTCTGTAAATTCCTGAGAATTGTCCAATCATCGACTGACGGTTGGCCGTTTCTTTAAAAACCTGGCATTCCCGGGTCAGTTGATCATATAAGAATCCAAATCCAGTTAGTTCCATACAGTGGAAAGCACAGCGTAGTTGGGTCGATGTTTCCACTTTAGTGAGGAGTACGGCACCAATCAAATTATCAGCATAAATATACTGTTGTTGGTCATTTACTGCCGAAATCACATTCACTAAACAAAATAAAAAATAAAGTCGGTCCCATGTATACATCAACTGAATAGTATAACATAAGTCCATGTTTTCAATCGTAATATTTAGCATGCATTCAAAATGTCCTATTGTAGTTTCAGATGTCACGTTTCACGTTTTGCTATTCGATTAGCTATAAACAAACCCATAGCAAAAGGTGTATACATGTACAAACACAATGATACACGAGCATATACATGTCTCAGTAGATAACCTTTACGTATTTAGTCTTCCCTCATCACCAACTGATTTACAACTATAATAATATCTTGTTCTACCTAACGACTTACCAGATAAATTTTTCATCTTAACGCGCGACACACATCATTAACGCGCTTGTCTCTGATTTTGAGTCCCCATACGTTTACTATCTAGTCATGCGATACGAGAATAACCAAACACAACAGTCAACAGTATTTTTCTTCATTATATGTCCTTAAACGCTTATTTATCTCGTAACTATTAAAACATAGCAGATGTGTTTTATTACAATATTATAATATGTCACTTATAATATTAACCTAAAAGATAGGTTGCTTATTCAAATTCGATACTGCAAACATGTCACTTAATCCGCTTCGCTGTGGTAAATAGTTCACATATCTTTTCAACTACAGCTAGTTTGCCATTTGGTTTATTTTGTTCGAACAGATACGTCACTTTTTCTATTACTCAATAATGTATGTGTCAGTTAATCTACTGGGCTACACTGTGTACGTCACTTAATATATTCGTCGATAACAGATATGTGGCTAGTTCTATTTTGCCGTTGAAAAAACAAGTAATTCATTCTAAAAAGTGATAGTCATATTAGCTATAACAGATATGTGACTTGTTCTGGTTTGCTGTTAAAAATGTAATTTATTCTATCAGGTCATAGTCCATTTAGCTATAACAGATATGTGACGAGTTCTGGTTTTGCTGTTAAAAATGTAACTTATTCTATCAGGTCATAGTCCATTTAGCTATAACAAATAGTGTGACTAGTTCTGGCTTTGCTGTTAAAATGTAATATATTCTATCAGGTGATAGTCCATTTAGCTATAACAGATATGTGACTAGTTCTGGTTTGCTATTAAAAATGTAACTTATTCTATCAGGTCATAGTCCATTTAGCTATAAAAGATATTTAACTAGTTCCCGGTTTGCTGTTTAAATGTACATGATGTAACTTATTCTATCAGGTGATAGTCAATTTAGCTATAACAGATATTGTGACTAGTTCTGGTTAGCTATTAAAAAAGTTATGTGCACATTCATCGATATCTAAATAGGGTGATGATAAAATCCATTAAAGATTTTATAAAACAGATTTTCACATTTTTACTACGAGCTTCGCACTCGTGAAAAATATCAAAATATTAGCCCCACTCGTGAAATATATTTGGTATTACTGAAGACACTGTTAGATATCCTCTATATATGTGACACTGAACGTAACTGTCCGTGACAATTTATATTACTGTCCGTGACACTTTACATAAATATCCTTGACACTTTACATAATTGTCCGTGTCACTTGCGACGATTTTCAACTTTTAATACCAATGCCAAGGATAGATTCGGTTAAATATGTCCAAACTCAAGCATACAACATGTTGCCAAGATTTATTTAACAGTTTTAGATCGAGGAGGTAATTGTCTTTTTACCTCACCTCGTCGCCATTTATAATATGTAATATAATCTATTATATATCCAACACTCTTGGTATTTAGACGTTAAAGGTAAAAACATATCTTACATCCTGCATAATTGGTAAATTTCACGGGGCTTATATTTCGCGGTTTCACTAGTTGGACCTTAATCGCTAGCATTAATTTTCGCGTAATCTTGCCTTGTAAACAATCGGCAGTCAACACGTTTGTAGTTTTGTTTGTATGCATACATTTTCACTGGTTGTTTGTTTTCGCGGTACAGCTAATGACGGCGTTAAAGGGAAATTAAGTAACTCGCGAGAATATTACCAAAAAAGGGGCCGCGGTGGCCGAGTGGTGTCCCGACACTTTAACACTAGCCCTCCACCTCTGGGTTGCGAGTTCGAAACCTACGTGGGGCGGTTGCCAGGTACTGACCGTAGGCCGATGGTTTTTCTCCGGGTACTCCGGCTTTCCTCCACCTCCAAACCTGGCACGTCCTTAAATAACCCTGGCTGTTAATAGGACGTTAAGCAAACCAAACAAACCAAATTACCAAATGTTCGTTATGTACGATCTAATGATAGCCTCCTGTCGAATATTGATACTAGGGGTACAGGGTAACACGATGACAAATTGTAACGCTTTTGCATAATTGGTTCGTCTTGTGACTGTATAGAACAGGAATAAAACCTGTATTCTATACCAGGTTCTTTGTTTTACACTTTACTATGTTACTGGTGTTGTCCTGAGATCTGTCATCCTAAAAACGCATTTGCCGTGAAGAAGTCGTACCGTATGAAACAGAGCGAAGGATACATTTGTGTTTACATTGACTAAATTAACCGTATATCGGGTTTATCTTTTATGTGCATTCAGTTGTGAAATTGGAACATTCATAATAGATGATCTAGACTGATTTCCAGAATGTTAAACACAAAAAATCCGAACTTTATGGCGCTTTGATTGTAAAAACATGCTTGATTGCCCAATTGTATTTGTTAATTGCGTCCTATTTTCCGCTCGAGTTGAATGTAAGTATAATAATAATAAAACGGGGATTTATTTACGGCTTTTAATGGACTATATCCCACGTCCCATCATTAGTTATTAAATTTCACCCAACCAAGTTCTGTAAATATTAGTGTTTATATATATACATTTTATGGATATTGATTTTCGCGCTATGTTTAATCACTTCCAATAAACAGAACTTATCTCCCTCGAGAATATTTCCAAATATAATATATAATATTGGATTTTGATTCAAATATATAATCAACAATCTGCATTATTCAGCATCATCAGCCTTAAAGGAATACAACGCATTCTAAAACACAATGCATACTAATTTGAGTGCAAATCTTAAGACAAAAATTATTTAACATATCATTGATCTTTTCTGTTATTAAGGCACAGACTAACATACCTCAATAAATAAATTTATATATAAATATACATACAAGAAACAAATATCCTACGTAAGATTAATATATATATTAGAATATATATATGATGTCATGTCAATAACTATCAATTACAATAGGTCATATTTCACATTGCCGCAAACTCAGCCTTAGTATCGGAATCAACGGAAGCCTGCGGAACGCTCTCACACAGAAAATATTACCTGAAAGAAAGCTCGTGCTTCTCAATATAGGTCAAATCGGGATACGAAATGATGCCAAGATTGTAGATATGATGATTAAAAGCAAAATATCAGTTTGTTGAAGGTTGGCCGACGTTACCTCAAGTGAAGCCCTTAGTTGGGGAGTTCGACGCTTCCTATCAGTGCCTATTGCTTGCGTTCTAGGAAACGGTGAGAAAAGAATCATTCGGCGGTGTCTTGGTTGATGCCTTTTGGCTAGGTACTTTGCTTTGATTAATCTGGACGGAACTTTCGTATGGTGTCTGGTGAAGCAGTCATAGCCTCTAGGGAAGATCATATTTCATAATGATCTATGCCCATGGCTGTTCTGGGACAACAATCCCAACAAACAAATTACTTAAATATTTCCAATCTTTCCTTGCATTATATAATGTACCAAAGACAGATGACAAGTGAAGAAGTTAAGAACATTCGTCCACTGGACAAAAGTCCCAGTCAACCGCAGGGTCCACTGTGTAACACCATGGTCTTTTATATGTCGCTAACACACATCTATTTCCTAAATCACTCCGACCTTCAAATATTCGAGGAGTGTGTGGGTAGTTGCTGTCCCATCGCTGGCACGTGATCCCTGTTTGCGTGCACGTTACACTACCGGTGTAGGTCTCTTTCGAAGGGTCGTAACACTCTTTGCCTGCAAAATGAAGATATCCATGAGATAGTGAATTTAAACAGCAATGCCGCAATAGGCTTAACTAAGACCATTAAAATATTTTTTTCCGTCTTTTGTTATGTATACTTTGAAAATGGTATGTAAAATATCAAGTATAGGTACATACCAGAGCAGGAAATGTTCGCTGTCGTCCAAGAACCTCCCTGAAGGCATCTAGTCACGGGACAACTGGAGACGGACTTAATATCTGCCAATGTGGAACAACTGTATCGAGCTATGGACGTTGCATAGTTGTACGGCCACTCGATGGTTACACTGGTTCCGCGTATCAACAGAAGAGGGGGCTCACCACAGGAAACTTCCTCTACAGGACAATAGTCCCATCTCGTCTTAGGGTCCATCGTGTAACACCAAGGTCGTGCTGAACTCTCAATCTGGCACCAGTTCTGAAGGTCGCTGCGGTTTATTAAAAAACGCGGATCATGTGGTGAGCTGCTGTCCCATCGTTGACAAGTGACACCCTTCACAGTACACGAGATTCTCCCTTCATAGACCAGATCGTTGCTATCAAATAGGTCTTCGGCTGTTACAAATCAAACATTTCTGTACAGAAAATCAGTATGACGTTACGTAACACTATGTGGATATAAATAGCAGAAAAAAATTGCTGCGCCATTAAGCTGTTTCGTACTTATCGGACTCGTCAGTGATATTAAAGGATGACAACAGCTCCAATCAAATACTTCATACTTCGATATTAAAAAATACATGTATGACTTTTACAAGACACGTTCGGAATGTTAGAATTACAAATTTTCTGTTTTAGTTAATATGTAGGAGACGACAAATGAATTTCAAGTTAGACAGAAAAAGAAATGTCAAAGAAGATTTTGTACTTTTTAGTGAATTATTTTTAATCCATTCAGGAATATTCATGGATCGTCGAAATAGATTTGGTTGGTTATAACACGTTGCTACACATAAAATTACATTGAGTATCAACTAATTGACGTTTTACCTGAACAGGACAACGTGGCCTTTGTCCAGCTTTGATCACATCGAGAAATCGGACAGAATTCTGCTGGTTCGGGATCATTAAAGCTCTGACATTTGTATATTGACATGGAATAATCCCCCATGAACGGATGCTCGATTTTGTAGCTTTCCTTGTAGTCAATGAGGTCTTGAACTATGTCGCATGCATCTGTAAGAAACCATAAGCGATATGTCAGGAAATACAAAAAGGTTTATGCCGTAAAATATATAAGCTATATATTCCATTCATTTTGTGCATCGGTTATGTCAGGAAAGGAAAGTTTAAGTGAAACACTGATTCATCGTATCTGTATAACCTAACTTCCATTTTCATCCTATTACCTGATTCCCATATATTTTATACCTTTAGCACAAGTTTGAAATTCGTATAGCCAGAACCATGCCACGTTTCAAAATAAATTGATCATTTTCACATCTACTGGAATGCGATGAGTTATAAGAACAGCCAAATTAATCCGGACCCATTTAGCGTGGCAGCACAATGCTCATGCATTTTTAAAGTTTTAAATATTCAGCGAAATTCACACCGTGTAGTAACGAGTATAACGTCATGACAAGACTTGGGTAAGTTAGCATGTCAAGGTCGTCAGACTCGAATAGTGCCCTGTCAATATGTTTTCAGTCTCCTGAACTAAATCCAAAGGTTCAATATTTCAAGTACTATGCTCTTCCTTACGAATTGTACTTTTCAATTATGTATCTTGTAGAAGTTAAGCGCCGGTGATTTTATGCAAGTAGTTCTGTTTACAGTTGTCTGGTATTATTGCGCCCGCCTAATCACCGTATATAAACGTCGATGATCCATCAATTGGGTTTTGTTTTTTTCCATCTAAATGTTATTCCGCGTAAGTGTAAAATGTTCATTGAACGAAATATATTTTTACTTTACTTTCTTTTTGTAATTGAAACATTTAACACATTTATAGTTCAAACATAAATCTTATGGAAGCCAATGGACATCCAAGACCGAAGCATAAATCTTCAATTTTGACAATTCTCTGATGCCAAGACAAGCATATTAAAGAATCCATGTAATCGCTGGCTCAAATGTTTGAGCTGTTTTCGTTGAGTGGTACCAAAATAGCAGTTTGTCAACAAACTAACAAAGAAGATACAAATAAAAAATCCGGCTATAAAGAGTCGATACAGTAACTGATATTTTAGTTATAATTTCGACAGGTATTTTTGCCGCTTTGTAAAGCCAAACCCTGAAAACGTTGATAAAATCTCTTCAAAAAAGAGATCAAAGAGTGAGTACTTACGTGCTTTTCTGTAAATTCCTGAGAATTGTCCAATCATCGACTGACGGTTGGCCGTTTCTTTAAAAACCTGGCATTCCCGGGTCAGTTGATCATATAAGAATCCAAATCCAGTTAGTTCCATACAGTGGAAAGCACAGCGTAGTTGGGTCGATGTTTCCACTTTAGTGAGGAGTACGGCACCAATCAAATTATCAGCATAAATATACTGTTGTTGGTCATTTACTGCCGAAATCACATTCACTAAACAAAATAAAAAATAAAGTCGGTCCCATCTATACATCAACTGAATAGTATAACATAAGTCCATGTTTTCAATCGTAATATTTAGCATGCATTCAAAATGTCCTATTGTAGTTTCAGATGTCACGTTTCACGTTTTGCTATTCGATTAGCTATAAACAAACCCATAGCAAAAGGTGTATACATGTACAAACACAATGATACACGAGCATATATATGTCTCAGTAGATAACCTTTACGTATTTAGTCTTCCCTCATCACCAACTGATTTACAACTATAATAATATCTTGTTCTACCTAACGACTTACCAGATAAATTTTTCATCTTAACGCGCGACACACATCATTAACGCGCTTGTCTCTGATTTTGAGTCCCCATACGTTTACTATCTAGTCATGCGATACGAGAATAACCAAACACAACAGTCAACAGTATTTTTCTTCATTATATGTCCTTAAACGCTTATTTATCTCGTAACTATTAAAACATAGCAGATGTGTTTTATTACAATATTATAATATGTCACTTATAATATTAACCTAAAAGATAGGTTGCTTATTCAAATTCGATACTGCAAACATGTCACTTAATCCGCTTCGCTGTGGTAAATAGTTCACATATCTTTTCAACTACAGCTAGTTTGCCATTTGGTTTATTTTGTTCGAACAGATACGTCACTTTTTCTATTACTCAATAATGTATGTGTCAGTTAATCTACTGGGCTACACTGTGTACGTCACTTAATATATTCGTCGATAACAGATATGTGGCTAGTTCTATTTTGCCGTTGAAAAAACAAGTAATTCATTCTAAAAAGTGATAGTCATATTAGCTATAACAGATATGTGACTTGTTCTGGTTTGCTGTTAAAAATGTAATTTATTCTATAGGTGATAGTCCATTTAGCTATAACAGATATGTGACGAGTTCTGGTTTTGCTGTTAAAAATGTAACTTATTCTATCAGGTGATAGTCAATTTAGCTATAACAAATAGTGTGACTAGTTCTGGCTTTGCTGTTAAAATGTAATATATTCTATCAGGTGATAGTCCATTTAGCTATAACAGATATGTGACTAGTTCTGGTTTGCTATTAAAAATGTAACTTATTCTATCAGATCATAGTCCATTTAGCTATAAAAGATATTTAACTAGTTCCCGGTTTGCTGTTTAAATGTACATGATGTAACTTATTCTATCAGGTGATAGTCAATTTAGCTATAACAGATATTGTGACTAGTTCTGGTTAGCTATTAAAAAAGTTATTTATTCTATCAGCTGATAGTCCATTTAGCTATAACAGATATGTGACTAGTTCTGGTTTGCTATTAAAAATGTAATTTATTCTATCAGGTGATGGTCCATTTAGCTATAACAGATATTTAACTAGTTCCCGGTTTGCTGTTTAAATGTTACTTATTCTATCAGATGATAGTCCATATAGGTATAACAGATATGAAGCCTTTATTATTTCGATATAACATACATGCCGCTTTTATTTCGTTTTGAACTTGTAGGACGTAAATTGTATGCCGCTCTAAGTATATAGGTCGCCTAGTCTGTTTCGCTAAGAGATTGTCTGCAGCCGCAGATAAATGTATGAACCACATGTACATAAAACAAAAACTGGGCAACAAATTAAATACAGTTATTTCCTTCTCACTTTTAAAACCTTCTTGTTTATTCATGATTGCTCGATAGATAAAAAAACAACCTAACATTGGAATCAGCATTAGTGTAGGGTACATAGCTAGCAAACTCCCGCTTAAAATGAGCATTTCTAAACAGAATTCATTTCATTTTGCTCCAGAGTATATCACTTCCAAAATTAATTTTATCTATGTTATATACAATAGAATCGACACTTCCATTATTAGGAACAAAAAGTCTCACCTACTTCCATGGGTTTTCCAGCGGTTGCTAAGGAAAGGATAAATTGGTCTCACTCAGGGGAGAAAGACAGCTAGCATGCACTTTATTAAGCTGCTCACAACGATGTAACGTCAAATGTAACGTCATCATTTGACGTAGAGCAACCGTTAATGGTGACGTCATCAATGTTGACGCACATTCCAAGAAGCATTGTAGATGTAGATGTATCGATCGGTCATTGATTTATCATAACGATTCAGTTATAATCATGTAACAAAACATTGCCACGTCTGTCAAAGAGAATCTTTGATGGGGATGTGTTGCAATGTTTCAACAATTTGTTCGGATGTATGAACAGCAAATTGTTTTGTTCCTGTAACCCCAATAAAATCTCATAAATATCAATGATATACGAGTATTGTTAAGGGTAGTTAGGTCATGAAGTGATATTTTCTAACAACAGTAAAGAAACAAGACTACGGCTCAGTAGATTGCTCAACGTCACCAGTGGTAATGTATGGTATTATATCTACCTGAGCACCATTCTCACACTCTCCCTGGGCACCGTTCTTACACTCTCCCTGAGCACCGTTCCCACACTCTCCCTGAGCACCGTTCTCACACTCTCCCTGTGCACCGTTCCTACACTCTCCCTGAGCACCGTTCTCACACTCTCCCTGAGCACCGTTCTCACACTCTCCCTGGGCACCGTTCTCACACTCTCCCTGGGCACCGTTCTCACACTCTCCCTGAGCACCGTTCTCACACTCTCCCTGGGCACCGTTCTCACACTCTCCCTGAGCACCGTTCTCACACTCTCCTTGAGCACCGTTCTCACACTCTCCCTGAGCACCATTCTCACACTCTCCCTGGGCACCGTTCTTACACTCTCCCTGAGCACCGTTCCCATACTCTCCCTGAGCACCGTTCTCACACTCTCCCTGAGCACCGTTCTCACACTCTCCCTGGGCACCGTTCTCACACCCTCCCTGAGCACCGTTCTCACACTCTCCCTGAGCACCGTTCTCACACTCTCCCTGAGCACCGTTCTCACACTCTCCCTGAGCACCATTCTCACACTCTCCCTGAGCACCGTTCTCACACTCTCCCTGAGCACCGTTCCCATACTCTCCCTGAGCACCGTTCTCACACTCTCCCTGGGCACCGTTCTCACACCCTCCCTGGGCACCGTTCTCACACTCTCCCTGGGCACCGTTCTCACACTCTCCCTGAGCACCGTTCTCACACTCTCCCTGAGCACCGTTCTCACATCCTCCCTGGACACCGTTCTTACA
This sequence comes from Pecten maximus, assembly GCF_902652985.1. Classification (NCBI taxonomy): domain Eukaryota; kingdom Metazoa; phylum Mollusca; class Bivalvia; order Pectinida; family Pectinidae; genus Pecten; species Pecten maximus. The sequence continues at coordinate 21,408,792 of NC_047027.1, forward strand.
CTCTCCCTGAGCACCGTTCTCACACTCTCCCTGAGCACCGTTCTCACACCCTCCCTGGGCACCGTTCTCACACTCTCCCTGAGCACCGTTCTCACACCCTCCCTGAGCACCGTTCTCACACCCTACCTGAGCACCGTTCTCACACTCTCCCTGGGCACCATTCTCACACCCTCCATGAGCACCGTTCTCACACCCTATCTGAGCACCGTTCTAACACTCTCTCTGAGCACCGTTCTCACACTCTCCCTGAGCACCGTTCTCACACTCTACCTTGAGCACCGTTCTCACACTCTCCCTGATCACCATTGTCACACTCTCTCTGAGCACCGTTCTCACACTCTCCCTGAGCACCATTGTCACACTCTCCCTGAGCACCGTTCTCACACTCTCCCTGAGCACCGTTCTAACACTCTCCCTGAGCACCGTTCTCACACTCTCCCTGAGCACCGTTCTAACACTCTCCCTGAGCACCGTTCTCACACTCTCGCTGGGCACCGTTCTAATACTCTCCCTGGGCACCGTTCTCACACTCTCTCTGAGCACCGTTCTCACACTCTCCCTGAGCACCGTTCTAACACTCTCCCTGAGCACCGTTCTCACACTCTCCCTGAGCACCGTTCTCACACTCTCCCTTGGCATCGTTCTCACACTCTCCCTGAGCACCGTTCTCACACTCTCCCTGAGCACCATTCTCACACTCTCCCTGGGCACCGTTCTTACACTCTCCCTGAGCACCGTTCCCATACTCTCCCTGAGCACCGTTCTCACACTCTCCCTGGGCACCGTTCTCACACCCTCCCTGGGCACCGTTCTCACACTCTCCCTGGGCACCGTTCTCACACTCTCCCTGAGCACCGTTCTCACACTCTCCCTGAGCACCGTTTTCACATCCTCCCTGGGCACCGTTCTCACACCCTCCCTGAGCACCGTTCTCACACTCTCCCTGAGCACCGTTCTCACACCCTCCCTGGGCACCGTTCTCACACTCTCCCTGAGCACCGTTCTCACACCCTCCCTGGTCACCGTTCTCATACCCTACCTGAGCACCGTTCTCACACTCTCCCTGATCACCATTGTCACACTCTCTCTGAGCACCGTTCTCACACTCTCCCTGAGCACCATTGTCACACTCTCTCTGAGCACCGTTCTCACACTCTCCCTGGGCACCGTTCTAACACTCTCCCTGAGCACCGTTCTCACACTCTCTCTGAGCACCGTTCTAACACTCTCCCTGAGCACCGTTCTCACACTCTCGCTGGACACCGTTCTAATACTCTCCCTGGGCACCGTTCTCACACTCTCCCTGAGCACCGTTCTCACACTCTCCCTGAGCACCGTTCTAACACTCTCCCTGAGCACCGTTCTCACACTCTCCCTGAGCACCGTTCTCACACTCTCCCTGAGCACCGTTCTCACACTCTCCCTGAGCACCGTTCTCACACTCTCCCTGGGCACCGTTCTTACACTCTCCCTGAGCATCGTTCCCATACTCTCCCTGAGCACCGTTCTCACACTCTCCCTGGGCACCGTTCTCACACCCTCCCTGGGCACCGTTCTCACATTCTCCCTGGGCACCGTTCTCACACTCTCCCTGAGCACCGTTCTCACACTCTCCCTGAGCACCGTTTTCACACCCTCCCTGGACACCGTTCTCACACTCTCCCTGAGCACCGTTCTCACACCCTCCCTGGGCACCGTTCTCACACTCTCCCTGAGCACCGTTCTCACACCCTCCCTGGGCACCGTTCTCACACCCTCCCTGAGCACCGTTCTCACACTCTCCCTGGGCACCGTTCTCACACCCTCCCTGAGCACCGTTCTCACACCCTCCCTGAGCACCGTTCTAACACTCTCCCTGGGCACCGTTCTCACATTCTCCCTGGGCACCGTTCTCACACTCTCCCTGAGCACCGTTCTCACACTCTCCCTGAGCACCGTTTTCACATCCTCCCTGGACACCGTTCTTACACTCTCCCTGAGCACCGTTCTCACACTCTCCCTGAGCACCGTTCTCACACCCTCCCTGGGCACCGTTCTCACACTCTCCCTGAGCACCGTTCTCACACCCTCCCTGGGCACCGTTCTCATACCCTACCTGAGCACCGTTCTCACACTCTCCCTGATCACCATTGTCACACTCTCTCTGAGCACCGTTCTCACACTCTCCCTGAGCACCATTGTCACACTCTCTCTGAGCACCGTTCTCACACTCTCCCTGAGCACCGTTCTAACACTCTCCCTGAGCACCGTTCTCACACTCTCTCTGAGCACCGTTCTAACACTCTCCCTGAGCACCGTTCTCACACTCTCGCTGGACACCGTTCTAATACTCTCCCTGGGCACCGTTCTCACACTCTCTCTGAGCACCGTTCTAACACTCTCGCTGAGCACCGTTCTAACACTCTCCCTGAGCACCGTTCTCACACTCTCCCTGAGCACCGTTCTCACACTCTCCCTGAGCACCGTTCTCACACTCTCCCTGAGCACCGTTCTCACACTCTCCCTGGGCACCGTTCTCACACTCTCCCTGAGCATCGTTCCCATACTCTCCCTGAGCACCGTTCTCACACTCTCCCTGGGCACCGTTCTCACACCCTCCCTGGGCACCGTTCTCACACTCTCCCTGGGCACCGTTCTCACACTCTCCCTGGGCACCGTTCTCACACTCTCCCTGAGCACCGTTCTCACACCCTCCCTGGACACCGTTCTTACACTCTCCCTGGGCACCGTTCTCACACCCTCCCTGGGCACCGTTCTCACACTCTCCCTGAGCACCGTTCTCACACCCTCCCTGGGCACCGTTCTCATACCCTACCTGAGCACCGTTCTCACACTCTCCCTGGGCACCGTTCTCACACCCTCCCTGTGCACCGTTCCTACACCCTACCTGAGCACCGTTCTAACACTCTCTCTGAGCACCGTTCTCACACTCTCCCTGAGCACCGTTCTCACACTCTACCTTGAGCACCGTTCTCACACTCTCCCTGATCACCATTGTCACACTCTCTGAGCACCGTTCTCACACTCTCCCTGAGCACCATTGTCACACTCTCTCTGAGCACCGTTCTCACACTCTCCCTGAGCACCGTTCTCACACTCTCCCTGAGCACCGTTCTCACACTCTCCCTGAGCACCGTTCTCACACTCTCCCTGAGCACCGTTCTAACACTCTCCCTGAGCACCGTTCTCACACTCTCCCTGAGCACCGTTCTCACACTCTCGCTGGGCACCGTTCTAATACTCTCCCTGGGCACCGTTCTCACACTCTCTCTGAGCACCGTTCTAACACTCTCGCTGAGCACCGTTCTAACACTTTCTCTGAGCACCGTTCTCACACTCTCCCTGAGCACCGTTCTCACACTCTCCCTTGGCACCGTTCTCACACTCTCCCTGAGCACCATTGTCACACTCTCTCTGAGCACCGTTCTCACACTCTCCCTGAGCACCATTGTCACACTCTCTCTGAGCACCGTTCTCACACTCTCTCTGAGCACCGTTCTCACACTCTCTCTGAGCACCGTTCTCACACTCATCAACAACGAAATAGCTTGACGTAGACACTCTTGTTTGTTGTTCGTTCCTAGGAGACAACGGCTTAGGTATGGTCGTTTTCGGTTTGTGTATGGAATAAGATTTGTTTTTGATAATGATAAAATCTCTCTATACATGTACATGTATAAAGTTTTAAAACTGCTTTTAAACCAAGTATGGAAAACAAATTGAGTGCACTTTTATTAGGACAAAAATATTTTTAACGATTTGGTGGCTCATAAAGTGTAATGTATCAAAAATGGTATCCTTATTTCATCAATTTCTCAATGAAACGAGAAATCATGGATGGAAATTAACTTCCGCATTAAATATCAAACAACTACTTGAACATTGTTCAGCAGGTTGATTGTTTCGTAGGCTATCACATTCCAGCCATATTCGAACCACGTCCCGATGTGCATTTTATTGTAGATGGCAATTTCGTACCAGATTCAACTATCTCGTTGAGTCCGGAGAATGTAGAATATTCAAACGGGTATCTGTCGATTAATGCCAATGCGGAATATCTTAAGATATCTACGGCGTGTTTGTTCAGATTGCTATCTAAGTTAAAATGTCGCAAATGAATCTCAGAGTCATTTCCTGCACGTTAAAAGTCGTCATTCCGACAGGTTGTCGTCAAATATAAAGCTGTTAACACTGTCAACAAAATATGCAATGTTAAGATAAATGCCTATTTTATATCATTGACCTTGGCAATATATACCTAAGTGTCCCTGATACTTCACGAAAGTGACTGTGAAACGCCACACATTGACTTACTTGTGACATAAAATGTACCTAATAGTGTACCATGATATACATATACTGGCCTATTAAAACTTATTCTTCAGATATGACTTAGTTGATTCTGGTTCTTTAAAAAGTATTATTCTATCAGTGATAGTCCATTTAGCTATAATATGACAGTTGTTGTATAAAATTTATCTATCAGGTATTCCATGCAAGTTTACTAGTCCGGTTGCGTTAAATGTTACTTATTCTATCAGATGATAGTCCATATAGGTATAACAGATATGAAGCCTTATTATTTCGATATAACATACATGCCGCTTTTATTTCGTTTTGAACTTGTAGGACGTAATTGTATGCCGCTCTAAGTATATAGGTCGCCTAGTCTGTTCGCTAAGAGATTGTCTGCAGCCGCAGATAAATGTATGAACCACATGTACATAAAACAAAAACTGGGCAACAAATTAAATACAGTTATTCCTTCTCACTTTTAAAACCTTCTTGTTTATTCATGATTGCTCGATAGATAAAAAACAACCTAACATTGGAATCAGCATTAGTGTAGGGTACATAGCTAGCAAACTCCCGCTTAAAATGAGCATTTCTAAACAGAATTCATTTCATTTGCTCCAGAGTATATCACTTCCAAAATTAATTTTATCTATGTTATATACAATAGAATCGACACTTCCATTATTAGGAACAAAAAGTCTCACCTACTTCCATGGGTTTTCCAGCGGTTGCTAAGGAAAGGATAAATTGGTCTCACTCAGGGGAGAAAGACAGCTAGCATGCACTTTATTAAGCTGCTCACAACGATGTAACGTCAAATGTAACGTCATCATTGACGTAGAGCAACCGTTAATGGTGACGTCATCAATGTTGACGCACATTCCGAGAAGCATTGTAGATGTAGATGTATCGATCGGTCATTGATTTATCATAACGATTCAGTTATAATCATGTAACAAAACATTGACACGTCTGTCAAAGAGAATATTTGATGGGGATGTGTCTCAATGTTTCAACAATTTGTTCGGATGTATGAACGGCAAATTGTTTTGTTCCTATAACCCCAATAAGATATCATAAATATCAATGATATACAAGTATTGTTAAGGGTAGTTAGGTCATGAAGTGATATTTCTAACAACAGTAAAGAAACAAGACTACGGCTCAGTAGATTGCTCAACGTCACCAGTGGTAATGTATGGTATTATATCTACCTGAGCACCATTCTCACACTCTCCCTGGGCACCGTTCTTACACTCTCCCTGAGCACCGTTCTCACACTCTCCCTGAGCACCGTTCTCACACTCTCCCTGTGCACCGTTCCTACACTCTCCCTGAGCACCGTTCTCACACTCTCCCTGAGCACCGTTCTCACACTCTCCCTGGGCACCGTTCTCACACTCTCCCTGAGCACCGTTCTCACACTCTCCCTGAGCACCGTTCTCACACTCTCCCTGGGCACCGTTCTCACACTCTCCCTGAGCACCGTTCTCACACTCTCCCTGAGCACCGTTCTCACACTCTCCTTGAGCACCATTCTCACACTCTCCCTGGGCACCGTTCTTACACTCTCCCTGAGCACCGTTCCCATACTCTCCCTGAGCACCGTTCTCACACTCTCCCTGAGCACCGTTCTCACACTCTCCCTGGGCACCGTTCTCACACCCTCCCTGAGCACCGTTCTCACACTCTCCCTGAGCACCGTTCTCACACTCTCCCTGAGCACCGTTCTCACACTCTCCCTGAGCACCGTTCTCACACTCTCCCTGGGCACCGTTCTCACACTCTCCCTGAGCACCGTTCCCATACTCTCCCTGAGCACCGTTCTCACACTCTCCCTGGGCACCGTTCTCACACCCTCCCTGGGCACCGTTCTCACACTCTCCCTGGGCACCGTTCTCACACTCTCCCTGAGCACCGTTCTCACACTCTCCCTGAGCACCGTTCTCACATCCTCCCTGGACACCGTTCTTACACTCTCCCTGAGCACCGTTCTCACACTCTCCCTGAGCACCGTTCTCACACCCTCCCTGGGCACCGTTCTCACACTCTCCCTGAGCACCGTTCTCACACCCTCCCTGGGCACCGTTCTCATACCCTACCTGAGCACCGTTCTCACACTCTCCCTGGGCACCATTCTCACACCCTCCATGAGCACCGTTCTCACACCCTATCTGAGCACCGTTCTAACACTCTCTCTGAGCACCGTTCTCACACTCTCCCTGAGCACCGTTCTCACACTCTACCTTGAGCACCGTTCTCACACTCTCCCTGATCACCATTGTCACACTCTCTCTGAGCACCGTTCTCACACTCTCCCTGAGCACCATTGTCACACTCTCTCTGAGCACCGTTCTCACACTCTCCCTGAGCACCGTTCTCACACTCTCCCTGAGCACCGTTCTCACACTCTCTCTGAGCACCGTTCTAACACTCTCCCTGAGCACCGTTCTCACACTCTCGCTGGGCACCGTTCTAATACTCTCCCTGGGCACCGTTCTCACACTCTCTCTGAGCACCGTTCTAACACTCTCGCTGAGCACCGTTCTAACACTCTCTCTGAGCACCGTTCTCACACTCTCCCTGAGCACCGTTCTCACACTCTCCCTTGGCATCGTTCTCACACTCTCCCTGAGCACCGTTCTCACACTCTCCCTGAGCACCATTCTCACACTCTCCCTGGGCACCGTTCTTACACTCTCCCTGAGCATCGTTCCCATACTCTCCCTGAGCACCGTTCTCACACTCTCCCTGGGCACCGTTCTCACACCCTCCCTGGGCACCGTTCTCACATTCTCCCTGGGCACCGTTCTCACACTCTCCCTGAGCACCGTTCTCACACTCTCCCTGAGCACCGTTTTCACATCCTCCCTGGACACCGTTCTTACACTCTCCCTGAGCACCGTTCTCACACTCTCCCTGAGCACCGTTCTCACACCCTCCCTGGGCACCGTTCTCACACTCTCCCTGAGCACCGTTCTCACACCCTCCCTGGTCACCGTTCTCATACCCTACCTGAGCACCGTTCTCACACTCTCCCTGATCACCATTGTCACACTCTCTCTGAGCACCGTTCTCACACTCTCCCTGAGCACCGTTCTCACACTCTCTCTGAGCACCGTTCTCACACTCTCCCTGAGCACCGTTCTCACACTCTCCCTGAGCACCGTTCTCACACTCTCTCTGAGCACCGTTCTAACACTCTCCCTGAGCACCGTTCTCACACTCTCGCTGGACACCGTTCTAATACTCTCCCTGGGCACCGTTCTCACACTCTCTCTGAGCACCGTTCTAACACTCTCGCTGAGCACCGTTCTAACACTCTCTCTGAGCACCGTTCTCACACTCTCCCTGAGCACCGTTCTCACACTCTCCCTGAGCACCGTTCTCACACTCTCCCTGAGCACCATTCTCACACTCTCCCTGGGCACCGTTCTTACACTCTCCCTGAGCATCGTTCCCATACTCTCCCTGAGCACCGTTCTCACACTCTCCCTGGGCACCGTTCTCACACCCTCCCTGGGCACCGTTCTCACATTCTCCCTGGGCACCGTTCTCACACTCTCCCTGAGCACCGTTCTCACACTCTCCCTGAGCACCGTTTTCACATCCTCCCTGGACACCGTTCTTACACTCTCCCTGAGCACCGTTCTCACACCCTCCCTGGGCACCGTTCTCACACTCTCCCTGAGCACCGTTCTCACACCCTCCCTGGGCACCGTTCTCACACCCTCCCTGAGCACCGTTCTCACACTCTCGCTGGGCACCGTTCTCACACCCTCCCTGAGCACCGTTCTCACACCCTCCCTGAGCACCGTTCTAACACTCTCCCTGGGCACCGTTCTCACACTCTCCCTGGGCACCGTTCTCACACTCTCCCTGAGCACCGTTCTCACACTCTCCCTGAGCACCGTTTTCACATCCTCCCTGGACACCGTTCTTACACTCTCCCTGAGCACCGTTCTCACACTCTCCCTGAGCACCGTTCTCACACCCTCCCTGGGCACCGTTCTCACACTCTCCCTGAGCACCGTTCTCACACCCTCCCTGGTCACCGTTCTCATACCCTACCTGAGCACCGTTCTCACACTCTCCCTGATCACCATTGTCACACTCTCTCTGAGCACCGTTCTCACACTCTCCCTGAGCACCATTGTCACACTCTCCCTGAGCACCGTTCTCACACTCTCCCTGAGCACCGTTCTCACACTCTCCCTGAGCACCGTTCTCACACTCTCTCTGAGCACCGTTCTAACACTCTCCCTGAGCACCGTTCTCACACTCTCGCTGGACACCGTTCTAATACTCTCCCTGGGCACCGTTCTCACACTCTCTCTGAGCACCGTTCTAACACTCTCGCTGAGCACCGTTCTAACACTCTCTCTGAGCACCGTTCTCACACTCTCCCTGAGCACCGTTCTCACACTCTCCCTGAGCACCGTTCTCACACTCTCCCTGAGCACCATTCTCACACTCTCCCTGGGCACCGTTCTTACACTCTCCCTGAGCATCGTTCCCATACTCTCCCTGAGCACCGTTCTCACACTCTCCCTGGGCACCGTTCTCACACTCTCCCTGGGCACCGTTCTCACACTCTCCCTGGGCACCGTTCTCACACTCTCCCTGAGCACCGTTCTCACACTCTCCCTGAGCACCGTTTTCACATCCTCCCTGGACACCGTTCTTACACTCTCCCTGAGCACCGTTCTCACACCCTCCCTGGGCACCGTTCTCACACTCTCCCTGAGCACCGTTCTCACACCCTCCCTGGGCACCGTTCTCATACCCTACCTGAGCACCGTTCTCACACTCTCCCTGGGCACCGTTCTCACACTCTCCCTGTGCACCGTTCCTACACCCTCCCTGAGCACCGTTCTCACACTCTCCCTGAGCACCGTTCTCACACTCTCCCTGAGCACCGTTCTCACACTCTACCTTGAGCACCGTTCTCACACTCTCCCTGATCACCATTGTCACACTCTCTGAGCACCGTTCTCACACTCTCCCTGAGCACCATTGTCACACTCTCTCTGAGCACCGTTCTCACACTCTCCCTGAGCACCGTTCTAACACTCTCCCTGAGCACCGTTCTCACACTCTCCCTGAGCACCGTTCTCACACTCTCCCTGAGCACCGTTCTAACACTCTCCCTGAGCACCGTTCTCACACTCTCCCTGAGCACCGTTCTCACACTCTCGCTGGGCACCGTTCTCACACTCTCCCTGGGCACCGTTCTCACACTCTCCCTGAGCACCGTTCTAACACTCTCGCTGAGCACCGTTCTCACACTCTCTCTGAGCACCGTTCTCACACTCTCCCTGAGCACCGTTCTCACACTCTCCCTTGGCACCGTTCTCACACTCTCCCTGAGCACCATTGTCACACTCTCCCTGAGCACCGTTCTCACACTCTCGCTGAGCACCGTTCTCACACTCGCTGGGCACCGTTCTCACACTCTCCCTGAGCACCGTTCTCACACTCTCCCTGAGCACCGTTCTCACACTCATCAACATTTTGATCAACGAAATAGCTTTACGTAGAAAATCTTGTTTGTTGTTCGTTCCTAGGAGATAACGGCTTAGGTATGCGAAATCAATTCACACTGGTCGTTTTCGGTTTGTGTATGGAATAAGATTTGTTTTTGACAATGATAAACTCTCTCTAGACATGTACATGTATAAAGTTTTAAAACTGCTTTTAAACCAAGTATGGAAAACAAATTGGGTGCACTTTTATTAGGACAAAAATACTTTTAGCGATTTTTAGGCTCGTTGAGTCCGGAGAATGTAGAATATTCAAACAGGTATCTGTCGATTAATGCCAATGCTATCTAAGTTAAAATGTCGCAAATGAATCTCGGAGTCATTTCATGCACGTTAAAAGTCGTCGTTCCGGCAGGTTGTCGTCAAATATAAAGCTGTTAACACTGTCAACAAAATATGCAATGTTAAGATAAATGCCTATTTTATATCATTGACCTTGGCAATATATACCTAAGTGTCCCTGATACTTCACGAAAGTGACTGTGAAACGTCACACACTTGTTTGTGGCACTTTACTTAAGTATCTATGACACTTAACAAAAGTGTTCATTGCCTATTCTACCAATTAGATTAAGATGAACGAGAAATTTAAACAAAAAAATAAAAGTAAAAAAAAAAATACATTCAGCGTCAATAATGCAAAAGCAAAACGGGAACTTCTAAACAAACTTTATTATATAATGTAAATGTCTACCATCATCAGTAATAACAAGACATCAATATTTATCCAGCAAATAGGTGACCTTCCCAAATCAACACGACACCATAATTTTCCCGGAGATTGGGTCAAGATCACATGACGTAATTGTTACGTCATTTTGATTAACGTTGGTACTTCGTTACGTGCTACGAGTTTAATCTAAGGCAGCGAGGATAATACTTGCGAACAATTGCGGTACTTGTTGATAATCGTCACAACAGAGATTTGTACTGTGTGTCATTTTTGTTGCAAATCAATAAATTTTCTTAAGCGTTACCTCTGAACCATGAACGGAATATTAATAGAATATATCATGGGTCTGTTCCATGGACAGGGATATCTCAACCCGAGCGAGGGTCGAGATATCCTTGTCCATGGAACAGACCCATGACAAAGACCCACGATTGATTATTTTTCTCACATACTTGCAACCAAACGTAAAATTTTATGAAAGTTTTTCATCGCGCCATCTTCAATGCTCCTTGGAATGTGCGTCAAAAGGGATGACGTCATCATTTACGACTTGGTTACTCAATATAGCGCGTACCAGCTGTCTACCTATCCCGTGTAAGATCGATTTATCTTTTCCCTAGCAACCGCCGGATAACCCTGTGAAGTATTGGAGAAATCAGTATCTTTAACATCACACTCGCTCTAGCATAGTATACTATTAGTTTGTGTATGTCTTTAAAGACGTTAGCGGTAGTATGAAATTATACTAGCAAAACATTAATATTACCAAATATACGATATTTGCGATATGAAGTAAAGATAGCCCGTTATTGAAGAATGATAATAGGGGACAGAGGAACTGTAAGGCATAAAACCTGTAATCTATGCCAGCGTTTTATTTCTGACTTTTTCCCCTGCAGCTGGTGTCTTCTTGAGACCTGTCTTCATATGGACTCAGTTGCTCTGAAGTACTGGTACCATATGAAACAAAACAAATGATACATTAGCATTTGAACTGAGTTAATTGACAGTGGCCGGGATTTATCTTTATATATGCATTCAGTTGTGAAATTGGAACATGCATTATATATAATCTAGGAACATTTCCCAGTATGTTTAACACAATAAACCAAAACTCATGTCGTTTTGATTGTAAAATCACGTTTGATTGCCGAGGTGTTCATGAATAATTCATATTTCTTAATTACGTTCTATTTTCTGCTCGTGTTGAATGTTAAGGTAATGTAGAGACAGTGATTTTCATTTTTTCTGTCCGGTATTCGCTCGCTTTAATTCTGTATTGTTTAACGTCAAACAAAAGCGTTGGACATTTAAACTAAACGTAACTATTAGTGGTACTGTCTTATTATCTTTCACACAGCCAAGTTTTGAAAACATTTGATTGTAAATTTTATTGTTTTGTATATTGATTTTCGATGTTGAATGACCTTCAATACATTGAAATTATATTTCCCGCGGACGCTACCAACTTTGAAGTTTATTATTAATATATAATATACAATTGTATTTGGTATTATAGAAGATACTGTTAGATTTCATCTATGTATATTAAATCCATTTGTTTCATCTTTTTTTCTCCATAGCAGCAGCCGGTGCCATACACGGTTGTACGAAAACGCACGGGAGCGTAATGAACTTTGCTAACGCTGTTCGTATTTTTCTCACACTGATAATTTTGTGATCAAATTAAAGTTCAAAAATATTTTTTTTTAAATCTGCTTAATGTTAATGATATAAGAATGTAATCCATCTTTTCAGAGAAACAATCGTAGCAGAATGTAAAAGCATGAACATTCGTTTATTATCAAGGAAACGGCGACATATTGTTAAACTTAGATACATTTGCAAGACACATGTAATCATTATCATTTACTTACGCCTTGTTAAAGTTAATTATACTGCCTAAATTATGACCCTTGGTTTTCCTGAAATCGAAATTTCAAGGATAAGTAAAGATAATGATCTATACCCTACTTAGTTTTTTTCCCGATAGTTAACAGAATTTGAGGATATAACGGACGTGATCCTTAACGAATGTTAATGATAATAGAGTCACGGCTAATGAACTACCAGAAGTCAGCAATTCTTTAAATCAATAATAAATCACATAATTTTAGTATCATTCAGCATCATCAGCTTAAAAGAATACAACGCATGCTAAAACACAATGCATACTCATTTTACAACAACAAGTTAAGAAAAATAAATATGTATACGTAATTGATATGTTTGTGCTGTGACGGTACATACATTCTGAAATATAATTAAACAGAAACGCAACTATGTCCACACATATATATTGTAAGAAAAGATGTACCAAAAATACCATTACAATAAATGTTATCACTCAGCACAGGCGTCTGGAACAAAAGATGATAACATTAGGAGGAAACCTCAAGTAAATATTGCTAGGGGTTAGTTGCTTGGATACAACGGATAGGGTAGGAGGCAAAATTGATTCGTGCCGGTACATTTGTATTTCTTTATGGAGTAAGATTTGCTTTTGACAGTTGCAAACTATTGTTACTTTGGTTCTAAGAATATCATTTTAATGATTTCCGAGTACCAGACAAATATGAACAACACAGTTCTGTTGTGACGAAAATACTTTAAAGAATTGTTGGTTCAAAACATTGAAGATGATACCAAGAATAGTATCCTTTATCCATTTCGTGATCAATTGCTACATTTTTGCGGTAACTGCAAGCAACTACATGCAGATTTACAAACATGTGGATTGTTTAGTAGGCGATCACGTTCTGGCCATATTCGAAGCGCAATACAAAGGACAGTGTGCATTTTATTGTAGAGGACAAAGTGGTTCTGGATTCTCATATGTTTCCGAGTCCAAAAAATGTAAAATATTCAAGCAGATGTTCATCGACGAATTGCAATGCGGAAACTCCTCACACATCTACGGTAGGATTGGTAAGTTTTCTTTGTCAATATTCCGTTCTGTAGACGATTTAAAATTACAATAAAATATAATATGTTAACGCTGTTTTTATTTAATTTTATTTAACTACTCTCCTTAAAACAACTGAATACAAGCTTTCTAAACAATAACAAATATCTCAACAAACATGATGCAACAAATTCATGTAACAGACGTTTGTCCTTTCCAGAGGTGTCATATCAAACACTGCCAAGGCAAATTTAAGGATTATGCATTTGTATTGTTACTGGCCTTGGATGAGGAAGGCATACACTTTGCTGTACATCTCATGATATATGAAATTAAAATTCATTTAATGAGGGGTCAACTACCACTAAATCTATAATTTGACATTGATGTCGACTCATTTAAGTTCCCTTAGTTACGCCGAAGGTATCAACAATACGGTTTGGTTTGATTGTGTTTGTTTAACGTCCTATTAACAGCCGGGGTCAACAATAAAGAGCCTCAGTATCACTTATAGACTGACGAAACAGATGCATGGTATTTCATTTAAGGTTCTGTTGAATTTACTCTTAATTGGTATTGAAATATGTCTCTTTTTATTACGATCCTTAAATGATCTTTTTTAAAATCAAATACATTTCAAATGCCCTTATCACGAATAGCGTCACCAATATTCATGCGTCCTCTTGCAACAAAAAATAGATATTTGATATATTTCATTTATAAGTAGATTAGTAAACTTAGTCGCGAGCGCAAGCAGTAGTTGCAATGTAGGAAAATCAGCAAAATCATTTTTGAAAATAATCGATAAAAACCCTTAATGAGATATTTTGCCAAGCGCGGAAAAGTGCCAACTGCTTTATAACAACATTATCGGATGATATTTAAAACTTTGACAGAATCAATTCATTTTTCCTGGGGTCTGTCTGGACAAGGCAATACTGACCTCCTAAATATACGTATTGTAGAATATTGAATAAAATGATCATTGAATCTTTTTTTCTTTCTTTTTTAGGTATATGATAAAAATACAAGTATGTACGTTATTAACCTTTAATTACTGCTGAAATCGCAATTACACAAACAGTTTTCACTGTCGGCAAAGCAAATGCAAAAAAATGTGCAATCAGGGATGTTTGAACGTTTGTAATTCCATCTTGGTGGATCTATATATAATATACAATGAGGTGTGCGATTTCCATAAAATCAAAGGTAGATGCTTTTGTTGATTTTTTTAATTGATTGATTTATTTTCAATTTAATGTAAGAGTAAGTTTACCACCTTAAGCCAAAATAAGGTAATGAAACCAGGACGCAGATGTGTAATATTAAGCAATCGTTTTAGTAACAGATGCATGCGATACCTGGGCCTCTTTGAGGAACTTCAAAGGCAGCTACACAGTTCGGCGTCCATTCATGGGAGATAACTCTTTGGCTAGTTACAGATGTAAGGAATTCAATGACCAAACACAAGTGAACTACTGTCCGATTTCCCGATGTGAGCTGTTCTGGACACCGGCCTCTCTGTCTTGTTCAGGTAGATCGTTAAGGGGAGGCGCAATACATTTATATAAATATAAATAGTGGAAACTGGTGGAAAACAACATTAATCACATAACTGACTAGTTCTACCATACAATACGGCTATTTTCTTACTTAATGTTAAAGGAAATTGAAATCATATCTTTGTTTAATTCGTCATAATATGTCGAACTCTCTGGGTTGTTATGCTGTCAATGCATTCATTTTTGTTGTTGTTGTTGTTTTTGTTGGGGGGGGGGGGGGGGGGGGTCATTCAAATATTTCGAAATCATGGGAACCGTTTTGTCATGATATTGATCATAAGTATCATGGTGTCTTTGGTAGCCTATACACAACACATTTTCATCTCTTTTATAGCAAATGATGTATTTGACATCAATAACTTAAAAAACGAAGGCAGAGTGTCATGTACAGTTAAAGGTGTTAAGTGCCAACGATGGGACAGCAACACACCGCACCAGCCAGATTATTTCTCAGATAGAAGTGATCTCCATAATTGGTGTCAACGCACTGTAAGCGATGTGAGACATTGGTGTTACACGACAGACCCAAAGACTAACTGGGATTACTGTCCTGTCGAGGAAAGGTTTGTCTGTGAAGATTCCCCGCCCATGATGTTTATATCTAAGACCAAAGTCAACCTCGAGAGACCCTACGATCACTTCCTGTCAGTCGGCCGATACAGGTGTGACACTCTCGAAGACAAGGAACCCGAGGAAAGTTGTCCCGTGACAAGATGTCTCTCCGATGGTTCATGGTCGATCGCAAACATATCATGTTCAGGTAAAAGCAGAGTTCTTCAAGTATGCATATGTACTCCAAAACTGTATTCTACCATAACATACGTCCATGTCGCAAATTTTGTGATGATAACACTACTATGACATCATACTTAATAATTTCGTAACAATAGATATATGACGTCATAAGCCTCATGATGGGATAAAATCATACAGTCCAAGTAAATTGATCGTTCATTTTAAAATTGTTTGGTGTTTAGATGCTTTCGACAGGTTTTGCAATAGTGTAAACCTACGCAAACCCTTCTAGAACACGAGAAATAGCGAAAAATATATTTTTTTAGATTATGAATGTTTTGTTTTGTTTGTCAATTTCAGCGCAGGAATGCTATGACCCAACTGATCTGACATATAATGGTCGCGTTACATGTACTAATACGGGATTCACATGTCAACGATGGGGTAGCGAGTACCCACACCATCAAGCCAAAGGATATGGACATAGCGGTCTTGGAAACCGTTGTTCGATGGAAGACGCAACAAAACCATGGTGTTTCACTATGCATCCAGAACTTCAATGGGAATATTGTCCGGTAGACAAGTGTACCTGAGGTTACCGTGAAGTGCTAGCTAGTATAATACCACACTGATAGAACATTGGGGACAAATAGAGAAGTATATACTTGTAGTATGACACAATATTCGTCATTATAATATAAATATTTTTCATGATTTAAATTCAGCATATCTGCACTTCCGCTGATTATATTAGTTACAGATGTTCATCACTGTAATATATTATTTATTATAATATTGTTCAGTTTTGACTCCCAAAATGCTCACTTATGATTTCAGAAATCCTCGTCAATTTATCAGTAAACAAAAAAAAACAGATATATATCATCTCATTAAAGGGCCTGTTTCCAAAATGGCCCCTTCTCTGATTCAAATTTCCTGTTGGTGGTGCATTGCCCATGCCGTTGTGGTCACAAATCTATAAAGTATAAAGACTTAGGTCACTTGGTTTGTTTTTTATGGCTCCTCAAAGTTGTACCTTTCAGAAGCTGTATAAGTGTTGATAAAATGTGCATGTTATGTAAAATATTAATGAAAATCTAATCAAATGATGGTCACCGTAAAGAATACAGTCATGGCATGATTGTGACAAACAATCATGTTTCCATCGCGCCATTTGGCTGTTTTATGGAAGAAACAATCTCAAAAATGCCATTTTCGATGATAACATTTTAGACACAAAAACTGTGTTTATTTAGAGAATACACCCTTTTATGGGCGTTGGATACAAACCAATTTTTATCCTATTAAAAAGTACGTAATATGCTATTGATGAGAGGAAAAATCATCAACATGTAAGTGGTGGAACATTTTCAAATCTTAGGTTGAATTAGCCTACGGTTGACTTGCCGATTTTCGACTTTCTTTAGATAATTAACAAAAACACAAGAGTATTTGCTTGGTATGTTGAGAATATGTACACAGATATGAAGAAAAGTGAGAGAAACAATTTTTCATAAAAAAAATCCAAGATGGCTACTTCACAAGTCCCCGTGGTTGAAGACATTGGCTGACAAATAGACAGAACAACAAACAAAACGTGTTCCTTATGATTTTGGTTGGTTTTCGCATTTACGGGAGTGTTCATAGCTACGGGCGATTGTATAATACCCATATTTATAAGTTTGGTTAGTCACATGGTAACGGGGATCTTTCATATCGAGCCCCAAACATACTTTCGACATATGCACTCCGTTGCCGCATGGAAAACTATTTCAAGTTTTGTCGGAATTTCTTCACCTGTGGTTGTAATGGTCGAGGGTTTTCCAGCGCCCTGTAATACCCAAGGTAGTACAAGATACTGGAGATGTGCGCACACATTCCCATCGTTCTCTCTCCAACTGGGCACTGGCAGTAGTAGTCCTTTATTGGGGCCTCATCATCGGGTGAAACGGTGAACCGTATCCAAACGTTATATTTCGTTTGGCTTTTGTGTCGAGAATGTATTTGACATCGGAGAAGGTCTGGTGAGTGCTGGTAAAGCCACACCTCATAGTCTCCGTCATCACTTAAATGTTCGGCGATATAACCAGGAGCCAGATATATCTGATACGTTCCACACGTAATGGTTCTCAAGTAATCGAGATCGAGACGGGGAAACAGTACGGAAGATGCATCCATCTTGACAAACTCGGACCTTGCCCGTCTAGATAGATCCGGATCAATCTTGACTCTCTGAGCTAAACCATTCGGTGTTGTCAAACGGTCCTTCATACGTTCAGCCATTAGCCTGTCTTTGGCATCTCTCTCTGGAGATCTCTGGTAGATCGGTCCTCTAATACCATTCAGACAGGCTGTGACGGTTCGAAGCAAAGCCTCGGTGACATTGATAAAGCTGTTAGACACCAATTGCGTTCGGAAGAACGTCCAGTGTTTCAGACGACCATGATAGGATTCCACAATCCACCTCGACATCTCTAAAACCTCGTCAACAACAACATTGTCATCTGGTTGTAGCCAAGTAACTAGCTTGCCCATGACTTTTTTTTGTAATTGTAGCATCATTTTCGCTGCCAGTGAATGGTCCTACTGTGTCCAGAATGTAACCATCTGGTAAGGCGATGCTCATGAATTTGAGATAGTTTCTCTTCTTCTGGCCACAGTAGGACATTCTCTGGAGCTTGTGGTTGGAGCTTTTCTGGATATAAATATAGGTGCTGCCATCTAATATGGCAGTGGCTTTATCTCCAAAAAATGCTTCTGAAAAGACAGTATTGTGCCCAAGCAACTGTTCTCTTGTCAAGTGATCCGGACCTAGAAATTGTGGACTATCGATGTGTCTTATGCCTGCACTATGGAGTGGAAAGTTTTGGACGCACTTGACTTGGAAATTCCAAAAAGAGAAGAACACTGACTCCAGGAAATGTCAGTTTTCAGTTTTACCCAGAACAGTAATAGAGCATCGTGTGTAGTCTTGGTATATATACCAGGTGAAAGATGTGGGGAACAGTGCGAGTGGATTTCGAGGAACTTATCTTTGGACCAACTTGTCCAGGCCATGCATGCCGAGTCATCAAGAGAAGAAAAGCTTATTACAAACGCAGACTGGTTCTGTTAAAGGACGTGCGACACCTCTAGGAGGTCATTAATAATTTCGGACGATTTTGATGGTAACTGAGATTCCAAGGAACCTCTACCGTCAAGGACAACCTCTGTAGTCGTTACCAATAAGCTGAATGGAGTAGACGCGGGATGAGGTGGGACACCACAGTTTGTGTGAATAGATCAGGTGATGTCTTTGGTAAGACTGATGATTTTGTTCCATTTATTGCAAAGGTAACAAGAGAGAGACAGCATTTTTGTGTGAATATGATCCTTTCAAAAGATCATGAAGGGTCCGCAACGGCAGGATATGGGACGGGGAGTCGTCTTCTTCCTCTATTTCCTGGTTCTGCTCGGGTTCAGGTTCAGGCTGATTTTTGTTCCGAAGATACTTCATGTAGCACTTCTGGCAAATAAGTGCTTGTTCCTTTGCTGACATCAATCCTTGTTGCACCAGCGTATCTAGGAGCCATTTATATTGTGGACTATTTACATTGCGTGCACTTCTGTTCTTATTGCCACTACGTTTCTTGAAGTATAGTTGACAGCCTTCTCCAACACATTTACCCTCCATCTTGAAACAATAACGATTGGTTTATGAAGCGTCGATAAAGTAACAAAATAGCAAGCCACCGATGTTTATTTAGTCGTGAGATATCATAAAACTGTCATGAAAATATCCGCTCTGATATTCAATATAAAATTTTGTATATAATAAGCTATATAATAGTTTACAACCACATTCAGGCGGCGATATGAGAACGTTCCACCACATGGAATTAGATGATTTTTGGTACACATATGAAACAAGTAAAGCTCTATCCGATTTTGTGATGGCAATTTGCATCCAAAACTATATAACGGGAGAAAATCGCAATTTTATGGGATTTTTCTTCATAATTGTGTCTCTGCAAGTGCATTTTCATCCGAGAAATTTTTTGTTTTATGTTTTATGATTAAACACGATGTTTTGGAAATATTTATCAAAAGAAATTTATACTATGTTGCGAATTACAATTTCGAGATAACCTTCTTTTATTTACGACCTTATGTCTTTGATGCTCAAAATGACAACTTTATAAAAATGCATTTTCACCAGGTGTAAAATTATTCTTCGGAAAAGAAAAAAACTGTAGTTGAGCTAGATAAGAAATTATACGGGGGCAGGCTCCTATGGAGAATTAACATTACTGGAAACAGGCCCTTTGATAGCTTTTCATTGGGTTTCCTCTAAACATTTACATAGTAAGACATCGATTTTTTTCTCACAATCTTTAACATTACTTGCTTATATATAAAAATAGCTGGGGCGTTGTCTCGTATTCAACCCGTTGGCCTAGACCTAGACCTGCTGTATGGAAGGAAAGATTAGATACATAATTCTAAAAACATGTGGGCATTCCATACGGATATACAATATCATTGGAATATCACTAGAGCGAGTACGATGTACGTTTTACTTCATAAAAGGGTGTTGCTCTTTAACATGTCTCCATGTTTCTGACTGTAACTATGTCACCATCACTGGAATGTTTGTAGTCGTGTACTACGTCATTGGAACATGCGTGTGAGATACTCGGTGTGATATCAATTAAATATCCAGATGTCGTTGAAACCTGTACTAGAAACATGTTCGTATGTACAGAGAATGTTGTCATATTAATTATGTGCTTTCTATACGAGTGTGATAGAACAGTTCTTGATCTCCAAACAATCGCTAATGGGAGTATCACTTTAGGCAGAAGATCACAATGAAAATGACATTTTACGCGATTTGAAGTCACTGGTCGACATCAAAACTGAAACTCGGCGTTCTTTTGAAGACGGAACAATTTCCTAGATTAAGCGGCCGAAGCTGAATTAAAGGGTAAGCAGCTACTGTCTTTGTTGTCTTGTCAGGGCGTTCCACATATTTTGTGGCTTGCGGAATCCAGAGATGTCTGAACAACACTAGGGGTTATTAGATATATGGAAATAGGCAACTTATAGGATTAGTGTACTAGTGGTTGTATTGGGTGTATTTCAGCATGTTTAACAATGAAATGTTTAACGTCTGCTGTTCCACGAGATTCACATATTTTGCGGTTTCTAGAATTGATTAATTAATTTAATGCTGAATAGAGAAATCTTGATTTATCTATACCCACGACTCATCGTATGAAGCTTTGTTTGTATTCATCTGCAAACTTTTTACACTTTTCCTGCTTTAACTATTACCTATTAACTTATATATCAGAACTTTCATATATTTCATGGCTTCCAGAATCTTGAAGAGTTTGGGATCGATTATCATAGTTTCCGTGGTGAACTTCAGAAAAGGGTCACAAGATCTGGACTTTGAACCTGAACTTTTTAATTAATTGACACTCGCCACTTTTCTATCCAAATGAATGATTATATTGATGTAATAGACAATTATGAATGTTGAAACATAGCTACGATTGACATTTCTGCTTTATCTGAAAGTGAGAGATATATTGCCATTATGTACTGTAGTTGTTTATCCATTTTCCTTCAATAAACGATAACCTGCTCAGGATGTGCAGAACATTATATAATTTGTCACTCTAATTTCTTAACGCGAAAACAAAGTCTGCGGTTTTAGAACGATGTCCTAATTTCCTGGCGACATCCCAATCATCATTGTCGATAAAGCCAGGAAACCGATGGAAACCATTACACTAACATCTATAATGCATTACCTTCAGTTATTAACAGTATAAATACGCCATCATCCTTCTTTGTGTGCCCTGCTTTATTGCAGAGTTGTGGCAGAAAAGCTTCACATCTTTTATTTACGAACATATTTTCTCCTATAATCAACAAATAGTCGATATAACAAACTCAGCACCTACTTTGCATATGAGATACCCATGATTCCTGTATGCAGTACTATTATCTTGTTTGGAATAGCTGCGTACGCAGTACGCGTGAATGACGTATTCGGAATGCAACCAGCTTATATCAAACGCATTCACGCACTTCCGATGAAATCCCAGCTTATTCCCGTTTTATTACAAAAGACGGCTACTTACCGCTATTTTCATTACTAGTGAGGATTTAATAACTGAACATCAGCATTCAGTTACCGATGGCCGTCGGAAATCAATCATAATTATATCAATTTTCGAGTAAACCCTGGTGTTCTACACGTCCGGTCTTTGCGTTTGTAAAGTATTCGACTGTTAAATCTTTGGAAATATCTAACATTTTATATGGTGTTCCTAACCCTAACCCTAACCCTAATCTGCAAAACATTTGGTTGTTAAAGTCAGCCTCGGTACCTATCTAGTGAGGTTGTTTTAACCATAGGATTATGTAAGCATAATTCTAATATCCAATATATGTGTAGATAGACAATTTGCGAACCGCTTTGAGAAAGCAATGTTGCAATGTCTGTCTGTCTGTCTGTCTGTCTGTCTAACATGATACAAAACCTCAAATTATTACAATCATTGATAAACCAAAGCCAAGCCATGTATTGGTCATAAACAACTCATTTGGGTTGAGAGTTTTTATACTTTATATTTTGACAGTATTGTCAATGATTTTCAGACTGAAAATTATTAATGTATCTCATTAATGTATATCAAATTGAATTACATTTCATTAAACTGTTTTGGTAAATATTTTTCTTAAGCATAGGTGTACGATCGCTGGAAACAGAAAACAGACACGACTGTAAGTTCGGAATCCAATAATTACATGGTTTTCGACATGAAGAGCAATCTGCAACATAAAAGGCAAAGGATATATGCACTAGATATGATATTTGATCCTTCCGGAGTAATATATCGAAGTGCATAACGACAATAGCTATAATTAAAACGCAAACAATAAAGAATACCTTTGTTGAAAATGTCAAGATGTCAAATAGCAGGTCTTAACGAAAGAGCAAGAACGTAAAGCAGAATCATCTCATCAAAATAGTATCGTATCAGGAACCTGTCCGAAGCGATAAGCATCAGCTAAGTTCGTTCAGATTGATTGATCTTCCTGATATTTTTATACTTTCACGGAAATTCCGGTTTAGAAACCAAATCTCCTGGTCCTCTTCAAATGGTCCGTTTATCAATAGTACTTTTTATCTATAAATGATTGTGAAAAACAAACATGACATAAAATATAAATATTTGAATTGATTAGTATATACATTATTTGATAAAAAAATTAATACCAAACCAGAAGTTCCGTCATGAAAACTCTTTTATTGGTTCATGTATGTGGAAATCCAGTTATGTTTAATGGTTTACGTTTAATAACATTAATTCATAACAGTAATTAACATCATCTTAATTAATGAACGCCGCTTACACTATAGACAGCTAAACTTCGAACATCGAAAAATATTTAAACAAGCAGTTTTGAATTGTTTACAAAATAAAATGCATACAAACAAATGGCCTAGCGACAAAAATCCAAGTGAGAGTATCAAGGCCTACACCTAGCAAATAAATATCTCGTGTTTCTAGCAACTTTTTTGAAAAACCAATCTCCGATATTGAATAATAAAGTAATGCTACTGTATAAGGAAGTTCGGCTGCGAGAAAGATGCAAACGTTTGCCATTGACATATGCACAACTTGGATGACTATTTTGGGTCCAGATGCTGATGTTCCCTGCATCCCGATTAATTCAAATGCAAACAGGAAAGAGCACGGTAAACATTGCAGAATAAGGGTTCTGATCAAGAAGATGGATTCATTTACTTGGTTCATCCATTTTTGACCGGTCGGCATAGTCATCAACATCGTAATGATATCCTTATCGTAAACATCCTTAGACTGAACTTCTAGAGACACAGCATTACAAAGAACCAAAACCGGAGGCATCATGACTTGCAGAGGAATACAAAAGCAGAACACGCTGTTAAAAACAGTGTATTTTGGTTTCAAATACTGAGAAACCTTTAAAGGAAAATTGACGATAAAACATTTCTGAAATGAAATTCCTAGTGCGATCAAAATTGAAGCTCTGTGGAAAATAACGGGTAAAATATCGACTGTTAGAATGATCAAGACACATTGTTCGTAAGGAATGAAGACACTGTTTTCTCGAAACGTGCCGAAATACAACAGCACCGGCATTTGGAATACAACCATAAGTGTATCTGAAATTGATTTCATGCGTAATAGGATGTTACTATTTGTTGACATATGTGCTGAGAGAATGAACAGGATCAACCCGTTTGTTATTAATGTCACAGTTCCAATAGTAGGAATAATGTAACGATGATAGACGTCGCTGAAATATGTACTAAGATATTTCCTCTCTTTGCTGAAAACATGTTCTTGTGTGTAGTAATACTCATCACAGAAGTCCGACAATCTACTTTCATTACAGACCAACTCATAAAATCTCCCTTTCGTGACGACTTTATCCGGGTTTGCCTCTTCGAAACGCTTGACCATATGAAAACATCCCCAGAAGTCTGTGGAGTTATTGACACTAAAAACTATGTCACAAAATCCATAGGCTCTTCCATGTTCCTCCCTACATTTGAGATAGTCGATGGTTGTATTTTGCAAATATATTATGTCACAGAATTCTACTGTTTTTGTTAGAAAATCCAAAATGAAGGAAATCATCTTTGATAATGGTGGGCCAAACATCAACACTTCGGTAACATAGTGATGCACAAAGCAAATCGTTCCTTTCCCGGATTTTCATATTTCCATTCTGTGCAAATTAAAGCTGAAGTATTTCCCATGCTTAGATGCCGATACTCTAGTATATACAAAACTGTTGATTCAATCGTCCGATTCGATGTAATAAAACATTATGTATTTAAGCCTTTGATTAACAGAATGTAAATATTGCCGCTTGAAGGAGGACTTCACAGTATAAGTTTTTTCACTTCCCTCAACAACCTTTCATTAGCAAGTGGCTGATGTTATCATTCTCTTTGTGATACAGCCTAACCTAGCACATATATCTATGCAGCCGTGGTTTTCGAATTCGTGTTCACACCTACTTTTGTGTCACAGCTATGACGTTATACAGTAATACTTTAATCCTTCATCAAACAAACACTTTTATCGGATTATACTTTAAATCTGGCAACCTATTTGGGAAAAGAATGTCACTGTTGGCTACGTCGCTTTTGAAAAGCTACATACAGATACAGAATGATGTCCAATGAGATATGATCCAAAACCGTCCTGTATACTCTTCATAAATCTCTTAAAAAAGAACAAAATTCGATTAAATGCATGCCTATCATCAATAAATGTAAAGCGTCCAAGACATACACGTGAGATAAAAAGTAAGATTTAATTAATTTTTATTTCATTTGAGATTTCATGAATTCAGCCTTAAAAGTTATCAATTATCTTCCATTCAGCCCTGCGGCTGTACGGTTACGTTAGCACTTGTCACTCAACAAGGTGCGCGAGATTTGACCTTAAAAGACCAAACAAATACACGTGCATGACCCCTGTACCCACAGGTCACCCTATAAAAGGCACTGCAACGTGTCTACCCGTGCTTTTTTGCCATTCAGGTGCGCGGTGTATGTTGAGAACACATTACGAAGACGTTGTCTCGGTGTTTTATTACCTGAATTTTCTACAGATTGTTATCTTTAACACTCTGAAGTTTTTATTTGGCCTGCGTTCCGGCAGTTTGGTTCAGATTAAGGCAGGACGGGGTAACGTTCCCGCTAGGCCTGGGAAGGCTAATTCTAACGTCGGTGACTCTAGATAATGATTTGGTTGAGGCCGATTCTGTCTCTCTACACCGAGCAGAACATGAAGTCGACGGCTGTGACGATGTTTTTCGTCGAGTGTTTTGAACAGCCCTCTGTTGACGTAGTACCGGAAGTTGATAATGCTGTAAGCGGCGAGGCCCCTTACGTTCCGTCCAGTAATGGCGGAAAGAAGCGTTCAGCTTCGGCGGCACTTGGTGTGCCTACTAAGGTAAGTGAGGATAAGAGAGTTAAGACAGACGCCATGGCGGCGAAAATGAGCGAGTTGGAGGCTCGTATTTAATTGCTCGTTAAGGACCGAGATAATGAGGATTGTCGACCACGTACGAGGGTCACTATTCCATTCGCTTCTGACCATGACCCGTTGGATCTGGAGTGTTATGACGGGAATGCGTCTCAGTGTGGAGACAGTTATGAAGGTTTGGTTCCCGGAGATAATGTCGAGTAAAACGACATATATTCCGATATTTTCCCGTCCACAGAGGCTACCGAATTTGACATGCCGGACATATTTAGGGAAAGTAAGTATGGTCCCGAGGTACACGAGGGCATGGCGCGTCTTGTAAATTTGGCATGTAGGAAGACTGCAGATATTGGTGAATTGCAGGGAAAATACTTATCCCAGAATTCCGAGGGTTTGACGGTTCCTCGTTGCAACAGGGAAATATGGGGAAAATTAGGTAGGGATATTCCGACACGTGACGTAAAATTGCAGGATATGCAGAAGGTCCTTGGGGCTGGTCTGATTTCTATGATTAAACTAACTCAAGCATTGATGTCTTTGCCCCACTTTAGGGAAAATTTACTCCCATTATGTGTGGATGCTTTGTCAATAGTTGGCAATGCTTTCCAACTGCTCTCGGTCAAGCGCCGTTATGGCATGAGGTCGGAGCTGACAGAAACGTCAAAGGCCTTTAACATGTTTGGGCAGAACAGGAGCATGAACAGAGGGGCCTGGATTAATGGTAGAGGCCGTGGGCGAGGTCGCCTTTTTTACGACAAGGCTTCCAGGCTCCAAGAGGCCGTGGGTACAGAAAACAGTACCAGCAGAAGGCAGGTGTAAACCAACAGCAAGGGCCTCAGAAGCAGAAGGACTACAAAATGAGGTAGGTGAAATTTTACCTTCTGGCCTATTAAAGTCAAAGTTTCCCTTGTGGAAAGCCATTTCTGATGATGAATGGGTTTTAACCACAGACCAAGGGCTTGAGTTTGAGAAAGAGTCTGTTCAGTTCAGGTCAAGGTTCCAGGACCTATCTCTTTAATGCTAAGGAGATGAAGCTAGTAGATAATGAGGTTAATGACTTGATGAGGAAAGGAGCAATAGCAAGGTCACAGTTTGAGCAAGGACAGTTTATTTCGAATCTGTTTTTGGTACAGAAGAAGAATGGGAAGCTTAGGCCGGTGATTAACTTGAGGCAGTTGTATGAATGCATTAAGTACCACCATTTTAAACAGGAAACTCTGGGGGGGGGGGGGGGGGGGGGGGGGGTGCTTGAGTCAATAGAGAGAGGAGATTGTTTTCACTTCTATTGACTTGAAAAATGCTTATTTGAGCATATCTGTGCATAAAAGTTTCAGGAAATATTTGAAGTTTTGCTGAAGAGGCTGTCTATATGAGTTTGTGTCCTTGCCATTTGGTCTTTCTAGTGCTCCTCGCATATTTATCAGTCCTTAAGCCTATTTTTGCGAAGGTCGGTAGCTTAGATATAGTGGCCTTTTATTATATGGATGATTCCCTAGAGAAGGACAGGAGTAAGTGTTGTCTTTTATAGGGTGACTTGTGGGTACAGGAGTCATGCACGTGTATTTGTTTGGTATTTTAAGGTCAAATATCGCGCACCTTGTTGAGTGACAAGTGCTAATGTAACCGTCCAGCCTTCGGGCTTTCATTACAGAGAATCCCTCGCATGGAGATGTTTGGATGCGGGGGAGATTTTGCAAGACTTGACCAGCAAAAATTAATATTACGGAGCCAAGGTTCATGGAAACGTTTATTAATAGAAAACCGATTGCAGTTACTTTACACTTTGAAGTTACTAAGAAAACTTACACAGGTTATGACGACGGGAGAGGAATCACACGGGGCATTATTTATAATTCGTGACGTATTGTCATTGTCCATACTATGGCGTCAAAATATTCCCTTTGATGATTTGTTTAAAGAAGATAATAATCCCCTACACACCAATCACCCGAAAGATAGAATCGACTGCTAAGTTGGTATCGAATGTTGTGATTTTATCACAGAAAACAAATATTGTTAATATCATTGTCACGTTCAAGAGTGAAAGTTCATATTTCATATTAGATATCTGTACAGATAATTTTTATATTAATCTTTACGTTCCTATAAATAAAAATGATCTAAACTACGGGAAAGAAAGAAGCAGGATTGATAATATCTAGACATGGAAATGAACAATTGAGGAATACGTAATGTCCTAGTAAGTCTCTCCTGGGGAGCTCTTCTTAAACGGAGATAAAATACACCTCCGATTTGCTGCTAGACAGTGTAAGATGCAAGAATCCAGAAGCTATCACGTCGCCTAGGTCAGAATGTATTCATAGGCTAGCAAAGATGTGATTTGCCGGTTAGTACAGGAGCAGGATCCCAGTTATACAATTGTAGGGAACATTTCAGTATTTACCATAAGCGTACATTCCGCCCAAATCAAACATCTAATTGTAATAACTGAGAAAATGTATCCCTTTATTTTCTATGAAACGAAAATGATTTACACATCCAATGTGTGATATACTGGAGATTATGGTCAACGATATGTAATTGAAAAGGTAACCCTACATTTGGTTACAGAAGTGTACCGAACTGGCAGAAGAATCGTATTTATTGAACATGTGAAAACGCAAAGACATCTTTCGAAAAAGACAAAAAAAAACAAAAAAAAAAAAACGAAAAGAACAATACTTCGTAGACGACACTCTAAATCCATGTGCTTTCGTGTATTATTCCCCTCGTAATTTTATTTTCGGGATACCTCATACAAATCTATATTTTCGTTTGTTTTTTCTGCGTTTAATCGGTTTAATATATCAGTTTTTAATGCTGTATTCGCTCACCTAATGCTATGTCTGCAGTTAGAAGGTTTAAACATGACTCTGATTGCTTCATAAATGTTTGTGGTATCCAATAGCACTAATGTGGAAGTCTCATAACTAAATGGGTGGGGAACAAAATATATCGAATTAATACTAAGCGGATCAGTAATGTAATTGAAAACAAAATCATTAACTACCAGCTATGTGGAAGATTTATATTGTAATCCGATGACTTGGTTGTTTGTCGTGTAACTGGGCTTTAAACAATTTCATCAAGATGGAATTTTTTTTCTTCAGATTTTTACCTATCAAAAGCTCTCGTTTGGTTAATATTGGTGTCATCTTGACTGATAATAGATACATTATTTTGCAGATCTGAACACAAACACCAATGCTAGTACAAAACTTTGTTACTATCGGATGAATAGTCTCTAACATGCGATAAATCATTTCTGACAATAGATCAAATGGCCTTGGACGTGAAGAGAGTAAAGACTATGACTGGACACAGACCCGAGTTTTGAACGAAATTTCCTCCTTTTCCCTTTATGACAATAGATCGAATCCTTTTGATAGCATTTGTCATAAGTCTCAAAAGGAAAACTCAACAAGACAAATATGCAAAACATATCCCTTCTGATACTTACTGAGAGTAATATGGGGCAACTAATTGTGGCGCTTTCGGTCGTGTCAGGATTAGTTTTTCCCATGTGTTCTATCCTGGGGACGTATGGAGAGCCGAGGAATGGGACCCGCTGTATCACATTGCATGTTCATCGTAGTTTAAGGCGACGAAACGAAATATGCTATTTAAATGATAATTATATGTATGTCATTAATTGTATTTTACTACTACAGACATGTCGCTCATTATATGTCATTATTTCATAAAGGTCACGTGTTCTATTACGCAATAATACATTTGTCGCTTAATCTATAACTCAATAGCATATTTTATTTATCTGTAACAAATATGTTCGCTATTTCATTTCGCTGTAACAGATATATCGCTTACTGTATTTCATTTTTAATTAATTGTTATAGAGATCAATATATCTAACCTTTTACAAACTTGTTTTATCTATAATATGAGATATAGGGCCTTTGATGCATTCAATATGGTGTTGAAACGACCACGAAGAATCCAACCGCATTTTCATTAGTAGTATTATTATTATTCTAACTGGTCGGTATAGCACATTATGACCTAACAAAAGGTCCACGATTTATAATTGACTTACATTTATATTTCATCATATCATCTTGTCGATGCTTGGTCTGCAATGGTATTAAGAAAATTTAAAAAACGGGGGGGATAAAATAAAGAACTTGGTTTACCAAAAAAACCCCCCTTTACCCGGTTGGGTCCTTTTTCATTTTCTAAGACAAATTTAATTTTAAAACAACCGCTTCAGTAGGGGCGGC